>NW_028229911.1:0-46649 GCF_053477565.2 Lygodium microphyllum | reverse complement strand
CAAGCGTCCTCCTGCTCCAAGCAGCACCCACAGAGAGACCTCTCGCGGCAGGTTAGGTCCATATACCCGACGCGGCTAGCAACCCCCTTGGATAGGGTTAGGCAGACAAACAAAGGTAACTGATCTTGCCTCTCCCTCCAAGCTTTTAACCTAAAGCATTAAGTGTTTGGCCTTAAATTAGTTCCTTGAGCAAAGAAGTTCAAACAATGTACCTAAGTGTACAATCACGATCATCTCAAAGGTCGTTTGTACGACCAACTGCTAAGGTGTGATTCTTTTTTCTGGATGCTCCCAGCATCCAATCTTCAATCATTCGCAACCTGGCAAGATCCTAAGGGCTTCGTAAGCTAGGTTGCTTGTTTCCCTTTTATCTTTGGGTCAGGGTTTTGTACCCTACCGACCTAATTATCCTTACCTTAGGTCTCTTTGTAAGATAGACCATGGACAACCCCGTTGTCCTCAGTTGGTCAACTTATTGGCTATCTCCTAGATCCCTTGAAGTATCTATGTGATCTTTCCTTCGATCCCTAATTGACCAAGGATACTTTTGGTGATACAAGAATACCTGATCTTAACCCTCTTTTTCAATAGTACTCATATGGTCTTGTGATTGAATCACAAGAAGAAAGGCTAAATTCTCGCAACAAGGATGGTGGATTCTTACGCAAGTTATCTTGCAAGAGGATGTATACTTTGATATCCTTCTGAGTAAGGAAGGTTAAAAACCAGAGACTCAAGTGTCCAATGAACTTTAGGGTTTGACCAAGTTGGGTTAATAGGGTATGCCCTAACCCAGAATATAAGGGATCTTGCCAAGTCGCAAGACACCCCGGATCGAGTGCTGGATGCATTCGAAAGAAAGGATTACTTCCTTAGTATGGAAATGTTTGTGCTTGCTAGAGATTTTAGAGCACTGTTTGACTTGTTGACCAATGAATTACAAAATAAATAAATACCTATACTTCAGGTTGAAGGCCTGAAGGGAGAGGTAGCTTCAGTTACCCTCGACTGCGTGCCTGACCCTAACCAAGGGGGTTGTTGACGGCGCCGAGAACGTGGACCAAACCCGCCGCGAGAGGTCTCTCTGTTAAGCGCTACTTGGAGCAGGAGGACGCTTGGGTGCCAGGGGGGCTCTGGCCGTAAATCCCTCGCCTTTCGGATCTTGCACAAGAGGCTAACGTGACTCGGGATTGGATCTCGAGGCCTGCATACTAGTCTATGGGCGAAAACTTGGAATAGTGATCCCTGTTGATTGCTGGATAGCTTTCGGGCGGATTGTGGATAAGCCTACGGGCGGAACTCCTTGTATTTCAAAGATTAACATGATGACTTGTTAATAAAGAACTTGTTTGAGATTGTTTTTCTATGTCAAGTGATAAGATTACGTGAAGTAACCAATGCTTAATGGATTAATTAAAGAAGCTGGTTATTACATGTCCAACTAATGTGTTAGATAATTACATAACTAAAACAACCCGAGGAAAGTGCGAAGGATGGGCCATGGGTCCGTCCTACGGTTGGGTGGTCTCGGTTGGCTGGGAACTTTTCTCAAATCACGAAGATCAGCGAGATGATCGTCAAAGGACACGAATAACAAAAGCGTTGACCTAGAGTTATGTCTTAACCCGATTTACGTTGTTTTAGGGAGACGGAATGGGACTATGCCTTATGGCAGAGAGGTTGAGCTTTGCATCCTCTTGTTTCCCATTCTCCTTGAACCAAGTGCAGTGTGAATCCACTTCAAACCTGGTGTTTCTGCGTAAAGTAGTTCGCTTGGGTCCGACGCTAGTTGCTGTTAGGAAATGACCAATCAGGAAAACCCTAATTCAGGTCGATCCTAAGTGGGAATGGCCGGAATACTTCCGCTACGTGGCAGATGTGGAAATCCCTAGATCGCAAATCGCGTAACATTCCATGGGAGTACCAAGTGGAGCTTTCTAGAATTCCTTTCCGACGAACTCCTAAGATGTGTCCTGGATGATACTAGTGGTGGACACGTTATAGTTGGTATCAGAGCCGACCAACAATGGAATTGTTTTTATAGAATCTCAAGGAAATGAAGTAAAGCAATTCTTCCTGTCCAAACATTTCCTAACCTTCAATGCTGTCTTGCAGAATTATGAAGCGTGGAACAAGTTCTTGGTATTTCGAGTCATGTTTATGATTGCAATGCATTCTCCGCTTTATAGACAAAGAATTGGGATGATGAACATCCTGGAACAGATCTATAATCCATCACCTTTGTACATGGAATGAAGATGGACGCGTGCTTCAGGAATCTACTATATAGCCGCCCACCGGTTTGCTTATCTATAGACCAATCTAAAAAGGATCAAGTGGTTGGAAGACCTGAAAGTCGTGAAGCTGTTCATTTTTGTGGAAACTCACGTAAATTCGACTTTACATATTCGAGGTCGGAGGGTTGAGATGAACTCATATGTATATGAGGAAGTAACCCGTGTAATCCCAACCGATAGGATTAAAGTGTTGGGCCGCCATGAGAAGTATGGATTCCAACGGAAAGGATATCTTGAACTTCCAATGACTTACCGATTCCTGAAGATCCATGACCCAAAACCTTACTATTACACAGTTTCTGTAGATAAATGCAATACAACATTGTTCTCCCCAAACTAAATGTAACAGTTGGCTTATCATCGCATGAAACGTTGTATTCAGAAGGGCTATGCCCATATAAATACAAATAAATACTTCTTTTTATCAATGTCTGGTTGTGCATAAGAGTTAATAAAAAGTTAACTAGCTACATTGTTTACGAGATAGCTAAATTAAAGATGTAATATAAATCAATAACGATTATTGTTTAGTAACGTTAAGAAACCTTTATCCATGCACAACCCCAGGTACAAGTTCCTAATTCGCCTCCTACATCAAGTACTACTGTAATCCAGGAGAAGAAGTTCCTTCTCAAGCAGATTAAGCCACCCGAGTTTGACGCGAGAGGTAGATTAGTCTAAGCTGATGCTGAAATTTGGATTGAATTCATGGAGGATTACTTCGAAGCAGCCGGTACTGCACCTGCCAATCAGGCTATGCTCGCCAAGCTAAAGCTCACCGGTGATGCCAGGCTTTGGTGGAAGCAATGGTGTAGGGATCAAGGGATCACAAAGGGATCCGTTACCTGGGAGAAGCTGAAGAAAGATGTGCAAAGAAGATAGTTGTGATGCCAGGAGGCATATTTCACAGTGGATTCCGTGAGGTTTTACAATGGATTCCGTAAACTTTGATGACCGGGGCTCATACACAAAGTCGATTCTTTGTGCGAGAAGTTGATGGGGACGCCTATCCTTTTCGGATGTTTCATTAATTTAGTGTGTACATGGGTGATTCCATAGCGGGTGATTCCGCAAAATGCATATTAAATTAATAAATGTTTATGAGTTTAGAGTGCGCACTCGTAATAAATTAAGGTTAGGATTGATTTCTAACCAATTGATTTATTTATGTAGCTGAAGACTGCTAGGTATTCACTTTTGTCGGTTTAATTGTATTATTTTACTAACGATTGTGAATGCTTCAGTTGATGTGTAGAGATAGCAGTAGTGGTGGAGGAAAGCATTGGAGGATAGCAAGTATTCGAGTTATCACTTATATTTTGATGGGTGCATACCTTAGGCATGGTGCCTATATTTTGTCGTGCCTATTTATTGAGGCGTTGGATATTTATTTATTATTTTGTATGCGCATGGGCGCACGATTATGTTATTTGTACTTGGACATTGTGTTGGGTATGCCTGACTCTTTGGGCACCGCCCATTAGCTTTATTTCTATTTTGTGCTAAAGTAAACTCAAAAGCTAAAAGCTTGCTATTTTGTAATTTGGGCTATTATTTGAGCTTGAAGATGATTAATACATAAAAATACATGCTTTGTGGAGTGCTCACACAAGGCATGGGGGAAGATTGCACCCAATTGGTCTCTTGTTCATGTCGTGCATGCTTTTTACCTTGAGTTTTGTGCAAAAAGTAGAGCTCTTTTGTTCTTGGGGACCTTTCGGCATTCACTACGCAAGCGTACAATATCCGATCTGCGCATCAGTGGTATCAGAGCGAAGCTGAGATTGAGAGCTTCCAATTGCTACCCATCTTGTGCGAAGGCGGAGCTCCTGGAACGATCAAGCTCTACGGTCAATCTCTGTAAAATATTACACGGCGCAGCGAACAGAATCTGAGAAAGAGATAGAGAGTACACAACAAATAAGAGGAGAATCAGTAAAATTCTTTAACTCCAAACAACTGATACAAAGATGGCTCTGTCCACCCGTGCGCTTCCAATGAATGAAGCTTAGATGGCGATCTAGACAGAAGATAGGTGAAGAGCTTAAGGCTAGCTGGAACAACAACTCTGACTGGGTGAAAGATGAGTGTTAGATGGCTACGAAGGGGTTTAGCTTTTATAGCCCGCGAAGGTCGTTAGGTCGGCCTGCTGACCGACCTACCATATGAGCCTCCACTAGTCGGCCAGGGAATATTCCAGGGAATATTCCCTTTACCATCGGGCCGGGGGCGCTGCCCCCGGACCCCCGCCAGGGGGGCCGCTGGCCCCCCTGGGACCCCCCAGCCAGGGGCCGCTTCCGCGGCCCCCGGACCCCACAATAGGGGCCCCTTTTAACTCCCTTACCACGCAACTCAATGCAATGTGCCTCGAGTTGCTACCAGCTTAACCACTCCGTCTAACCCAAAGATTAGACCCACAACAGTCACCTTTTTGCCATCCGGTCACATAGACCTCATCTGATATACAAGTCAGGACTCAACCAATGTCCGGGCTCACATTTGGCTTCTCCTCATAATGGGGGCCTTACAACTTTGAGCACCATGGATCATTGGTAGCACCTAATGAGGGTGGGGCATTGATCATATCTAACACCCCCCCTCAATGTCCACCCATAGGTGAACTATCTCCTCGGCCCAATGCCGAGTCTCTGAAGATGAACTTGAAGCAGATCCTTCGTAAGTGCTTTGGTGAAGATATCTGCTCCATTCTCCTCTGTTGGACAGTAGACCAATTCCACTATCCCATCCTCCATCAAATCACGCACATAGTGATACTGGATCTCTATATGTTTGGTGCGTGCATGAAACACTGGATTTTTGGCAATGGCGATGCAACTCTGATTGTCACATCTCAGCACAGTTGGTTCTTCATCCTGCACTCCCATATGCCATAGAATCCTTCTCAACCATACGGCCTCACATGCAGCAAAACAAGCTGCCTTGTACTCTGCTTCGGTAGAAGACAATGCCACTGTTGGTTGCTTCTTACTAATCCAAGAGAAAATTCCTGAACCCAAAGAGAAACAATAACCAGAAACTGACTTCCTGGAATCAATGTCTCCTGCCCAATCTGAGTCACAGTTCCCCACAAGAGAAGTTCCGAAACTGTATGTGATACCATAGTCAAGAGTTTTCTTCAAGTATCTGAGCACCCGCATCCCAGCATTCCAATGACTCTCATGAGGTTTGTTTGAGAACCTGCTCAAAACACCAACAGCAAAACTGATATCTGGTCTGGTGTTACACAAGTAGATTAGACTGCCGACCAACCTCCTATACCTCCCAATGTCTGCTAGTGCTGATGTATCCTCAACGGATAACTTTACATTCACCTCCATAGGTGTAGCTATCTCCTTGCACTCGGTCATGCCAAATGCCTTCAAGATCTCCCATGCATACTTCTTCTGAGAGATGAAGATCTTTCCTGGCTCTTGCCAGACTTCAATCCCCAAACAATAGTGCAGCAAGCCCAAGTCTGTCATTTCAAACTCAAAACTCAAAGCCTTTCGAGTTTGGTTGATCATATCTTCATAGTCACCTGTAATAAGAAGGTCGTCCACATATAGGACAATCACTACAGACTTTTTACCATCCCTGTAAACATACAAGTTAGCATCTGAGGCACATCTTTTGAAGTTTAGGTTTAAAAAGAACCTATCTATCCGCTGGTACCATGCTCTGGGGGCTTGTTTCAGCCCATACAATGCCTTCTTTAGTTTACACACTTTGTTCTCAGAATGGGGGGCCTCAAACCCTGGTGGCTGAGCCACGTACACCTCCTCCTTGAGGTCACCATTTAAGAACGCTGACTTAACATCCATTTGGTACACTGGCCACTTCTTGTGGGCAGCCACTGCAAGTACCGTGCGAATAGTGGTCATTCTGGCAGTTGGGGCAAATGACTCTTGAAAATCAAACCCTTCAACTTGTGAAAATCCTTGGGCAACCAGTCTAGCTTTGTACTTTTCTAAGGTACCATCAGCCTTGTACTTTACCTTCCAGATCCACTTGGTGCCAATAATCTTCCGCTTTGCTGGCCGATCCACTAGCTCCCAAGTGTCATTCTTCATTATGCTGTCATACTCCGCCTGCATAGCAGCCTTCCATGATGGATCTGCAAGTGCTTCTTCTAAGTCAGTTGGCTCCTTTACTTCTCTCATAATCTCAACCATCAAGGCCATGTTGACTATGTGAGCAGAAGCCCTCCTTTGCTCCTCTATTCTCTGAGACCTCCTTGGTCCGTCTGCCTTCTCCTCAACAGATGCAGGCATAGGATTATTGTGGTCATAGAGCTGCTTCACCCAGTGCGGCAATGGCTTTTCCGGTGGGGTGATGTCAGGTTGGTGAACTTTTTCCTCATCATCTGAAGATGATGCTTCCTCCTCCTTAAGGATAGGGATAGCTCTCGGGACAGGTTCATAGTGGACTACTTCTTCGCTTGATGATAAAGTGGAAGACCTTGCCTTCTCCTCCTCCACTGTATGCGGCTCCTCCTTGAACACCACATCACGGCTCACGATGATCTTCTTTGCCTCTTGGTCATATAACTTGTAAGCCTTCTGCTCATCACTATAACCCAAGAAGATACATTTTCTGCTTTTTGGTTGTAACTTGTTTCTCTTCTCATCTGGAACATGTGCATAACATTCACATCCAAAAATTCTGAAATGTGAAACAGATGGTTTCTTACTAGTGTAAGCCTCATGAGGTGTTTTTCCCTTGAGAGCCTTTGTGTAGCTCCGATTTAGAATGTAGACTGCAGTATTAACAGCTTCAGCCCAAAAATGGTTAGGCAATCCCTTGCCCTTTAGCATGCATCTTGCCATCTCCACAATGGTACGATTCCTGCGTTCCACAACACCATTCTGCTGAGGTGTGTGAGGCGTCGTCAATTGACGCTTGATCCCTTTGCTCTTGCAAAAGCCTTCAAACTCCTTTGAGTTGAACTCACCACCACCATCTGTTCTAAATTTCTTCACACTTTTCCCTGTTTCATTCTCAACAAGTATTAGCCATTCTTTAAACTTACCAAAAGCTTGAGCCTTATCACGAAGGAAGTACACCCACATCTTCCTACTGTAGTCGTCGACAATCAACATAAAATAAGAAGATCCCCCCAAGGCATGTGTAGGCATCTTACCACACAAGTCAGCATGCACCAACTCTAGAGGAGCATGTGCTCTATTCTTGCTTTCTTGTGGAAATGCCTTTCTCTGTTGCTTGCCCATCATACAAGCTTCACATGGTTCCTTCAATTCAGTTATTGTAGGTAGGTGAGCAACCATACCTTGCTTTTGCATCTCCTTCAATACTGCAAATCCGATGTGTCCAAACCTTTCATGCCAAAGCTTACTTGTGCCCACTCCAGCGGTGGCTGTAAGAGCACTTAGCTCATACAGGTTGTTCCTTCTTTCTCCTTTGCCAACAATTGTGCCAGCACTATCAATAATTTCTGCACCTGTCTTCTTGAACCTCACTTCATGACCAAGATCAGTTATGGCAGCAACTGATAAGAGATTTCTCCTGATTTCGGGAACATACAACACATTTGAAAGCTTTTTGACTTCACCATTTGCAGCAACAAAAGAAATAGTACCTGTGCCCACAGCAGGGCATTTAGCATCATTTCCAACCGTCACAGTGATGGATTCTTGTAGAGGCTGCATAGAACTGTATAGACCTTTCTTGTTGGTCATGTGACGGGAGGCCCCACTATCCAACACCCAAGAGTCAGTGGTAGATTCTTCTTGCGCCGAGGAGCACACTTCCTCAATGGTCGCCATGAATAATTCCAACTCTGCTTCAGCCGTATTGGCTGTCTCTTTCCCTTTAGTTTTAAGGGTACCATTCTTTTCATCTGCCTTCTTGACACGACAATCTGCAATTGCATGTCCTTTCTTCTTACAGTAGAAGCACTCTCCTTGAAACTTCTTCTTGCCGCCCTTTTTCTTTTTGTCACCATCATTTTTGGTGGAGGAAACACCTTTGCCTTTTGCATTGGCAGAGAATGCAGCATCTCCATTGTTGCTTCCTTCTCGGGCTTTCAGCCTTAACTCCTCCTCCATTAATAATGCACAAAACTCCTCAAAAGTCAAAGCTTGAGGTCTCACCTGAGTATTAAGGGCAGTTACTAGTCCATCAAACTTTTGTGGACAAATCCGAAGACACCTCCGAGCTAGCTCTTCGCTAGTCTTTTGTATCCCAGCGCCAGCCATCTGGTCGCGCAGATTCTTAATCCGAGTGATGAATGCTTCAACCGTCTCTCCTTCAGCAAACTTCTCCGCTGCTAGTTGATTCTCCAAGTTTTGAATCCTTGTTTGGTTTCGTGTTTCATACTGACTCCTTAGTACATTCCAAGCCTCTGACGCTTTGGTTGTATGCTGAATCAGAGTCAAAACACTGTCAGAACAGCTTGTAACTAAGGCACACAATGCATCTGCATTCCTTCGTTTCCAAGCTCGTAGAAGATCTGCATTCGGAGGAATCATCACACTAGGATTTGATGGGTCGGGGGTAGGCTGTGGTTCTGCGTCAGTCCCCAGCACAGTCTCCAGAAGCTCATAAGAATCAAGGATAGTAGTAATTTTGAACTTCCACAAGGTGTAGTTTGTACCATCTAACTTGCCTTCGCTGAAGGTTGGTGGACGAATCCTCAGTGTTTGAATAGCCGGTACAGCAGCACCACCTCCTGCACCGCTTCCTGATGCGCCAGAACTGCTTCCCGGAGTCGACATCGTTTCTCTTTGCTGTTGAAGCCTTTGCCTCTTGCACGCTCTCCGATCTCTAGAGCCCCCTGGGCTCTGATACCATGTAAAATATTACACGGCGCAGCGAACAGAATCTGAGAAAGAGATAGAGAGTACACAACAGATAAGAGGAGAATCAGTAAAATTCTTTAACTCCAAACAACTGATACAAAGATGGCTCTGTCCACCCGTGCGCTTCCAATGAATGAAGCTTAGATGGCGATCTAGACAGAAGATAGGTGAAGAGCTTAAGGCTAGCTGGAACAACAACTCTGACTGGGTGAAAGATGAGTGTTAGATGGCTACGAAGGGGTTTAGCTTTTATAGCCCGCGAAGGTCGTTAGGTCGGCCTGCTGACCGACCTACCATATGAGCCTCCACTAGTCGGCCAGGGAATATTCCAGGGAATATTCCCTTTACCATCGGGCCGGGGGCGCTGCCCCCGGACCCCCGCCAGGGGGGCCGCTGGCCCCCCTGGGACCCCCCAGCCAGGGGCCGCTTCCGCGGCCCCTGGACCCCACAATAGGGGCCCCTTTTAACTCCCTTACCACGCAACTCAATGCAATGTGCCTCGAGTTGCTACCAGCTTAACCACTCCGTCTAACCCAAAGATTAGACCCACAACAGTCACCTTTTTGCCATCCGGTCACATAGACCTCATCTGATATACAAGTCAGGACTCAACCAATGTCCGGGCTCACATTTGGCTTCTCCTCATAATGGGGGCCTTACAACTTTGAGCACCATGGATCATTGGTAGCACCTAATGAGGGTGGGGCATTGATCATATCTAACAATCTCACCGCGAACGGTCGATAGGGGTGGATTCTTGGCGGTCAAGAACCTCTGTTTCCATCTTCAGATCGCGAGGACCAGCCTGCAATAGCGGAGGACCACTCCTACATCCTCTCATACAAGTCGTGGAGTTACAGAGTGATAAGTCTTCTAATCCACAAGTTTAAAAGCTTAAGCAACCTTCATAAGCTTAATAAGGTTAGTTTAAGCTTAAAAAGCTTAATTCTTACAAGTTGTCAATGAACGGTATCAGAGGAGGTCCGCGAGATTTTCGCCGGGCAAAAAAACGCCCCCCCTAAAATTCGCCGTTTCCATCCATACAAGCTATAAGCTAAGTCTCCTAAGCTTCCAATCACACAAAATCTCCCAAGTTTTGCAAGTCTACAAAGTCTAAATCCTGCAAGTCAGCTAGATCACTCAAGTTTTGCAAGTTCTGGTACTCTGCAAGTCACATAAGTCTGCAACTCTGCAAGTGAGACAAGTCACCTGAAGTTAGAACTGACTTCTGTTCAAAACTCATAGAAGGGCTATTCCTGCGCAGAAACTCCGAACTACAAAGTTGTTCATTGGAAGGTACTGTTCGCATACGCAGGTTTGCTGAACCATTTTCAGCACACACAAAAGGATAAATCACAGATTTTTCAAAGATTACAAATCCTGCAATAGCCAAAGATGAAGATTGTGAAAGCCACACACAAAAATATATAAGCCTTGTACACCCGATCTTGAGCTACGCTCATCCCACTAATTGGATTTTGAGAGTGTGAGGTTTTTTGAAGTTTTGCAGGATGACGGAACCACATATGGATGATTTAATGGCTGAAGGCAATCTTCCTGAACCTATGATGGAGCAAAAGCTGGATTTAATTATGATGCAGTTGGATAAACAACGACGAGCTAGGCAAGCATTGCAAGCTCAATTGGCTAATTTACAAAGATCGACTACCAACAAAGAGGAACCACAATCTGAAGACCTTATTCGACGTACCATCGACGCGACTCTCGAAGCTCAATCCATCCGCAAAGAAACAAAGATAAGTAAAAGAAATTTCAAATTCCGTACTTTCAATGGCACTCGAGATGGAAAAACTATTCTTGCATTCATCAGTCAGTTTGACGATTACTTTCATGAGGAAACATATGCAGAAAAAGATAAAATCAACTGTGTCACTAATCACTTAGTGGATAGAGCATCTCTTTGGTGGACGGTGGTTCGTAAGAGTATAGATTGTCCCACTACCTGGGAGAATTTCAAGAAGAAGTTTATGCAGAATTTCCTTCCTCCACAATTTCATGAAAAAGCCATAAAGCAATGGGACCTTCTTCAGCAACGAGATCGTGAGCCTATTCCTCAGTACATCGAACACTTTTGGAATGCATTACTCCAGTTACGCATGCTTGAAGACGTACCTGAAGCAACTCAGAAGCACAAGTATATGTCTGGATTACTTGGGCATGTTCAAGCCTGCAACTCTTGAAGACGCAATTTCTTTAGCTCATGACACTGAAGACAAGCTTCGAGGAAGAGACAAGTGTCCACAGCAATTCCAAGCCAATGGTAACTATTGGTCTAAGCAATTCAACTCAAATTTTAGAAGATTTAATCAAGGTCATTTTCCTTCATCATCTTTCTGTAAAACTTGGGCAAAACCACCTGCTTTACCATCCAATACCAATCACAACCCTAAGCCAATTCCACAGCCAAATCCTAATATTCCTAGACTTCCTACCATTGCAAACAATGTAACCAAAGCCAAACCTATAGTGTGTTATAAATGCCACCAACCTGGACATCTAGGAGCCAATTGCCATTCGAAGAAGCCACCTGTCCATATCAACTACCTTGGAGCAATGGAAGATGATGAACATGAAGAAATGCCTGAAGATGAAGATGAAGATGACATTACTACTCCTTCGGATACTTTACCAGGTATGCCAACTCCACATTCTTTATTGACAATGAAATGTTTAGTGCATGGAAAGGAAAAGATTATTTTGCATGATGATGGTAGTACTCATGATTTTATTTTGGCAAAGCTAGTAAAAGAATTAAAATTACAAACTTTACCTACGCATTATTGCATTAAAGCAACATTCTTAGCCACAAGGTATAATGGAACACAAGAGGTGCATGACTTAGAAATTCAAATTAGTGAATACACTGAAAGAAGAAATTTTCTAGTTGTACCATTACAGTCCAGTGATATTATCTTAGGTATGCCTTGGCGTCATCAGTGTTGAGAGAGAGAGAGAGAGAGTACGAGAGAGATACACAAGACATGTTCCCAAAGAATGATTCATATTGATGTAGAGTTAGTATATATAGGTGAGACCCAAGTCAAGTGAGAGATGATATATATAGTTGTAACATCCCCACTCAAAAAAAGGTCTGTGGCTGCGAGTGAAAAAAACCCTTGGGGAGAACAAGGGAAAAACCCGAGCCCCTACACATACCTACGATACAAAAATGATTTACTATAAAGTTTTCTTGAATACAATGATTTCTTGAATACAAATGATACATGCTTCAATCAGTGAGACAAAAACTTGGAACAATACCAAGTTCATGTCTTAATGAGCTAAAGCGAGCTTCACTAAGAGCTTTTGTGAAGATGTCTGCAACCATTTGATCACTGGGACAATGCTCCACCATAATGGAACCTTTCTTGACTTCATGTCGAACATAATGATAATGAATAGCAATATGCTTTGATTTACTATGTTGTATATAGTCTTTGGTAAGACTAATAGCACTTTGGTTATCGCATCGAAGAGGTGTACTAGATGATGAAGGATGTCCCAAATCTGCAAGTAGTTGTCGAAGCCAAACTAGCTCGCGAGCTGCTAATGATGCAGCAACATATTCAGCTTCAATTGTAGAAACCGCAACACATCGTTGTTTCTTGTTGGACCAAGAAACCAAACATCCATTTACAAAGAAACAATTCCCACTTGTAGATCACATGGATAAGTGTGAACTTGCCCAATCAGCGTCTGTATATCCAATAAGGTCAAGAGAAGTTGAAGAAGATAAAGAAGAATCCTCTCGACGACGATAAATAAGACCAAATTCCTTAGTACCCTTGAGGTACTTAAGAATATGTTTTGCAGCACTCCAATGAATAGTGGAAGGGGAAGAAAGATATTGTCCCAAAAAGTTAGCTGCAAATAAAATATCTGGTCTTGTGTTTAAACCAATAAATTGAAGACAACCAACAAGATTAGCAAAAGGTTGATGAATGGCTGATTCTTCATTGCGTGTTGTAGATGTACCCTTGGTAGAGCTTGAAAGAATGGGAGTGTTAGCAGAGTGCGCATTTGTCAACCCAAACTTCTTAACAATATCATTAATAAACTTTGTCTGGCGAAGAAGAAGAATGCCTTGTTGTTGATGTCGTTGAACTTGAATACCCAAACAAGAATGTATCTCACCAAGATCCACCATTTCAAATGCAGTCGATAAAAGCTTCTTCATAGCATCCAAGAAAGCAATATTATTTGACACAAGAATAGTATCATCAACATATAGAGCAAGAATAATAAAATATTTTTCCTCCCTTTTGATGTAAAGATTTGGGTCAGCAAAACAAGCAACAAAACCTTTAGATGTGAGGAACTGATCAATCTTAATATACCAAGCACGAGAGGCTTGCTTCAATTCATATAATGCACGATGAAGCTGACATACAAGATGCTCCTTTCCTGCAATCATAAAACCTTCAGGTTGCTCCATATAGATTTCTTCTTCAAGATCTCCATTGAAAAAAGCCGTTTTAACATCCATTTGGTGAATTTCTAGATCAAATAGTGTTGCAAAAGCCAAAATCATACGAACAGTTGTGGAGCGCACAACGGGAGAAAATGTTTCTTGATAATCTACTCTTGCAATCTGTGAGTAACCTTTTGCAACAAGTCGTGCTTTGAACTTATCAAACGAGCCATCAGCTTTGGTCTTGGTTTTATAAACCCATTTACATTTGATAGGAACACGATTTGGGGGGAGTTCAGTAAGAATCCGTGTACCTTTGGAGATTAAAGAATCGTACTCAGCTTGCATAGCTTCTTGCCATTGATCCCTTTGAGACGAATTGATAGCTTCCATATACGATATTGGATCCTCTTGGACAGACATAGCATCATCAAAGACATCATATTCAATAGAATAGAATCCATGCTCTATCTCAATAGGAAGATCAACATAGATCTCCAAATTTTCATCAATCTTCTTTGGAGGTGAAGGAGGTTTATGATCATCAGAATTAGTAGAATCACAAAGCAAGTAAGGAAATGCACTAAGCAAAGATTGTGTATCATCTGAAACATTTGACGACCATGTGCCACCCATAGTCTTCTCATCAAATATATCATCACGACTAATGATAACCTTTTGAGAAGAAGGATCATAAAATTTGTAACCTTTGGAATGATCTGAATAACCAAGAAAAATAACCTTCAAACCTGGAGGATCCAACTTATGTCAAGTGTCCTTGGGCACATGAATATAAGCAATGTAGCCAAATGTGTGAAAGTGAGAGACTGAAGGTGTCTTCCCTATCCAAATTGTTATAGGAATTTTACCAGCAGGTGCAGTAGTTGGAAGATGATTTTGAATCAAAACAGCTGTTAGAAGTGCTTCAGTCCAAAACTTTCGAGACAAACCAGAGTGTGTAAGCATGCAACGTATAGCATTAAGAATCGTGCGATTTTTGCACTTAGCAACACCATTTTTCTGAGGAGAATAAGGAACTGTAAACTCATGATGAATACCTTGATCCTTACAGAAGTCATCAAATAGATTGGATACATATTCACCGCCGTTGTCACTGCGAAGCGTCTTTATAGAGAATCCAGTTTGAAGCTCCACACTTATCTTGTATTGTTTAAATATAGATAAAGCCTCACACTTATGTCGAAGAAGATAGACATGTGTGTACCGTGAGAAATCATAAATGAAAGTTATAAAATATCGATATTGAGACTTTGAGGCAGAAAAAGGACCGCAAATATCGGTATGAACCAAATCCAAGAGAGCACAGGAATGTGATGAAGTAGAAGTGTGGAAAGGCGAACGATGGTGTTTTCCAAGTGCATAGTACTCACATATTCCCATACGTGGATGAGATTTAAGATCCATACCTTGCACAAGACCATGACGATGAAGATCAAGAATTTTGGCAAAATCGGAGTGTGCAAATCGTTGATGCCATAATTTGCAATCTGCATCTCCAGGGGCAGTAACAACATTTGCAACTGTATCATTCAATGATAGCTCAAATAGATTACCATGTCGAGGAGCCACTGCTATAGTATGCTCGTCTTTCTCTATACGACATTGATTATGATCAAAGCCAACAAACAAACCAAGATCAACTAGATGAGCAACAGAAAGAAGATTTCTTTGCAAATCTGGAACATGAAGAACTCCTCTTAATATTCTAGTGGATGAAACAGTCCCCAGATATAAATCACCCACTCCTTTGACTTGACAAGTCGTATCATCCGCAAGGTAAACAAACTTCTTGACAGGAAGAGAATGATAATTGTGAAGCCACTGCGATTGGTATGTCATGTTTCCAGTGGCACCTGAATCAATGATGAATAGAGAACCATCATGAACATGAAGTACCTTTTCTGGAGAGATATCATAATGGACGAAATTGAGCTCCTGATGAGTATGATCATCATTAGTTGTAGTTTGTTGAACAATATAAGCTCGAGAACGTTCTTCATCATATCTGCATTTATAACAACGGCGAGATGGATGATCTGTATGTGCACAATAATCACAAGGAGGAAAACTTTTGGACGAGCGAGGTTGCTTTGTAGTAACTCCATGCTCCTCATCATATTGACGTGCCCAGCAATCAGAAGCCACATGACCTTTCTTATCACAATAAGAACAATGTTTGTTAGGATAAGCAAGACGAGAAGATTTACTACCTGGATTAGGACGTCCACCCTGCTGAAAACGTGAAGCAGGACGCTTGCGAGCAACAAAAGCAGCATCAAAATCCCTTTGTTCCCGAGTGACCAAAACAGCATCAGATTTTTCCAAATGATGCTCATGACGTTGAGAATATTCAATAAGAGATATACATGCTTTGTCAAAGTGGATATTATCCTTGTTAGACAAAATAGTGATGATATTGTCATATAAAGGATCTTTGATGGTATGAAGAAGTTGAGTAACAATCTGATTTTTAGCAACAGGAGCGCCGGCAGCACCAAGCTGACCTAGGTCTTGCTAGTTTCTACAAGAAGTTTGTGCGTAATTTTTCATTACTTGCTTTGCCTTTGACTAAACTTTTGAAGAAAGGTATTGTTTATCATCGGTCTGATAATCAACAGAAATCCTTTGACTTATTGAAACATGCATTAACCCATACTCCTGTATTACAACTGCCTGATTTTAATAGACCATTATTTTTAGTAGTTACTGATGCTAGCGGATCTGGAATAGGAGCCATACTTATGCAAGACAATCATCCTATAGCCTATTCTAGTTGTAAACTGAAACCCTCCGAACTTAAATATTCAACATATGATAAAGAATTATTAGCTGTAGTAAAAGCTTTAAGACAATGGAAACACTACTTAATGGGTTTTGAATTTATGATTAAGACTTATCAACAAAGTATTAGAAATTTACTTAGCCAACCCCAAATATCTGACCGACATATCAAATGGGCAACCTTTATTCAGAGTTTTCATCCGATTATCCAATATCAACCCGGTAAAGAAAATGTAGTCACTGATGCATTAAATAGAAGACCTGCCATTCATAATATTTCTGTTATATCATTTGATTCTTTAACTCCTATGAAAGATACTTATCATCAAGACATTACTTTTCATGCTGATTGGAATAAATTAGTTGGAAATAACTGGATTCCTATTGATTCACTGTCTTATAATGATGGATTAATGTTTTATGAAAAGAGATTATGTGTTACAGTTCCATTCAGATCTTTTGTTTTGAATGAGATTCATTGTCCTCCATATCAAGGTCATAGAGGTATCATATCTACTTTACGTACATTAACTGAAGATTTTTATTAGCCACATATGGACACTGATGTATCTAACTTTGTTTCTGAATGTTTGATTTGTCAAAGAGTTAAGAGACATCATGGTAAACAGTATGGATTACTTATGCCTTTATCTATTCCATCGAGACCATGGGAACAAATTTCTATGGATTTTATTACTGGTTTACCTAATACTAAAGCTAACCATGATATGATTTGGACTGTAGTAGATAGGTTTAGTAAACAAGCATATTTCATTCCATGTAAGAAAACTTTAACAACATCACAGGCAGCACAATTGTTTTTTGAAAACTGTTTTCACTAACCATGGATTACCAAAAGTTATTATTTCTGATTGTGATTCTAGATTTTGTAACAACTTTTGGATTACTTTGTTTGCTAACCTAGGAACAAAAATTGATTTCTCATCTGCATTTCATCCTGAAACTAATGGACAAACAGAAGCCACTAACAGTACTATTCTAGATCTTTTACGTGCTTACACTATTTCTAAACCACAGACATGGGACACACACTTGCATTTATTACAGTTTGCATATAACAATACACCACACACGTCTACAAAGAAAGCACCATTTAAAGTGATTTATGGTTATAGATTGTCTACACATGTTGCATCTTTATCAAATAGAATTCAGAGTGCTGATGATATTGCTAGTATGCACGCTACTATTTTTGATGAGGTTAAAGACATGATTGCCAAAGCCCAGCAATCATATACCAAACAAGCCAATAAGAAAAGACAAGCAATGAATTTCAAAGTTGATGACTAAGTTTGGTATTGAATAGAAAAACGTAGATTACAAAGTGTAGATAGACACCTAGTTGTCAAACTAGCACCTAGATTCTATGGACCATTTAAGATCATTCACAAAATTAATGACAATGCATTCAAGTTAGAATTACCACCTCACTGGAAAATTCACAACACATTTCACATTAGTTTATTAAGACCCTTTAGAGGCCAATTACCTGTACATCCTATTTATGAAAATCCACCTTTGTTAGAGGAAGAGACTGAAATACTTGAACCTGAAGCTATCATAGATACTGACTTTATGACCACTAGAACTGGCCAAAGATATTCTAGATATCTAGTCAAATTTAAGAACCATCCTGTAGAGGAAGCCCAATTGATGCACGCTAGAGACTTAAATGCTTTCCCTACTCTGCTAGCTCCACATTGAGCTAATAGCAATTGAGGTCAATTGCTATCCCACCCCGGGGGTATGATGCCAGGAGGCATATTTCACGGTGGATTCTGTGCCACGGTGGATTCCGTGACGTTTTACGGTGGATTCCGTAAACTTTGATGACCGGGGCTCATACACAAAGTGGATTCTTTGTGCGAGAAGTTGATGGGGACGTCTATCCTTTTCTGGCGTTTCATTAATTTAGTGTATACATGGGTGATTCCATAGCAGGTGATTCCGCAAAATGCATATTAAAGTAATAAAACTTTATGAGTTTAGAGTGCGCACTCGTAATAAATTAAGGCTAGGATTGATTTCTAACCAGTTGATTTATTTATGTAGCTGAAGACTGCTAGATATTCACTTTTGTCAGTTTAATTGTATTTATTTTACTAACGATTGTGAATGCTTCAGTTGATGTGTAGAGATAGCAGTAGTGGCAGAGGAAAGCATTGGAGGATAGCAAGTATTCGAGTTATCACTTATATTTTGATGGGTGCATACCTTAGGCATGGTGCCTATATTTTGTCACGCCTATTTATTGAGGCGTTGGATATTTATTTATTATTTTGTATGCGCATGGGCGCACGATTATGTTATTTGTACTTGGACATTATATTGGGTATTCCTGACTCTTTGGGCACCGCCCATTAGCTTTATTTCTATTTTGTGCTAAAGCAAACTCAAAAGCTAAAAGCTTGCTATTTTGTAATTTGGGCTATTATTTGAGCTTGAAGATGATTAATACATAAAAATACATGCTTTGTGGAGCGCTCACACAAGGCATGGGGGGAGATTGCAGCCAATTGGTCTCTTGTTTATGTCGTGCATGCTTTTTACCTTGAGTTTTGTGCAAAAAGTAGAGTTCTTTTGTTCTTGGGGACCTTCCGACATTCACTACGCAAGCGTACAGCATCCGATCTGCGCACCAACTTGCCACCTGCATATCGCACTCAGAAGATGAATGAGTTCTACGAGCTAAAATAGCTAGGGCTCACACTTGATGCATACTACTCTAAATTTGTCTCACTTCTTAAGTACGCACCGCAGATGGACATGACGCAGCAGGTGTTCAAATTTTGTGCGGGTTTAAATACACCAGTCAATACCCGTCTTGAATCTATGCGTCTATCTGATCTTCAGGACGCACTCATTCGAGCGGCGCTTATAATTTAGGAGATGCAGTCTAGACCAAGGGGTAACAAAGCTTGGTCTTACAATGACCCGAACAGAGGAGCATTTAGACCTTAAATTAAGAGAGTTCAAGGTCATAATCAAGGATAAAGAAAGAAAGCAAGGATGAATAATGTTGACAACTTTGTTCCTACTCAAAGTAATGGCCGAAACCTCTGTTGTTTCCATTGCAATGAACCCGGTCACTTCAAGAGGCAATGTCCCAAGCTTGGTGGAGGACATCGCCAATCGCCTTTCCAAGGAACAGGCCGTGGTCAAGGAGCCGCTACCCGAGGAAGAGGAAGAACCGCCTACATTGCCAATAGGCAAATGTGCGAAGAAGGAGAAGAAGAAGATCCGACCATGGAAGCAGAATTCGAAAGAGTGACATTCCATGCCGCTTTACACAAGAAAGGGCCAAATCACTAGTTCTCAGTGATTCAGACACCGTCGGACTATCAAAGTAAAAGTTTCAAGACCTTGATTGATTGTGGCAATACACATTCCTTTATCTCACCAGCATATGCAAAAAGATTAGGAATAGCCACAGTAGAAGCACCTACCCTGCTTGTGGAATTGGAAAATGGTCGTGAGGTTACTTGTAACCAGTAAACTGCTAAGGTAGAATTCTTTCTGGGAGGAAAGAAGACTTCGGTCAAATTCAGAGTCATGAATTTAGGTATCCATGAGTTTCTACTCGGAATGGATTGGCTTAAGCCTAACGACACCCACATTCAATGTGGAAAGGGTCAAGTTTCCTTTCGAAACTCTGAATGTGAACTAGTCACAACTCAAGGTGAGGCTGGAGTGCCAAGAATCCAATTGGCCAAAGTGTCTCGGATCATAAAAGGAGTTAGAAAAGGATTACCTGTTTACTTGATCAAACTCAACAAATTAGATCAGAAGCAAGAGTCTCATGAAGGACCTTCTTGGCTGAAGAAATATGCGGACGTATTCCCTGAAGATTTGACTGAACTTTCGCCTCAAAGAGAAGTGGATCATGAGATTAGGATAGTACCTGGAGCAACGCCAATTGCAAAGAGACCTTACAGAATGTCCATACCAGAAGCAATTAAGCTGAAAGAACAACTCAAGCAACTGCTAGATTAGGGCTACATCTGGCCTAGCAATTCACCCTAGGGAGCTCCAGTACTATTTCAGAAAAAGAAAGATGGGACACTTTGACTATGTATTGATTACCGTGGATTGAATCAATCAACAGTCAAGAACAAGTATCCTATTCCTAGAATAGATGAGCTTCTTGATCGTCTTCAGGGTGAAAAGATCTTCTCCAAGATTGATCTCAGGTCAGGTTACTATCAGATAAGGATCAAGGAAGAAGATATCCCAAAAATGGCATTCAATACAAGATATGGGCACTTTGAATTCCTAGTTATGTCATGGGCTTACAAATGCACCTGCCACCTTCAATAGGTTAATGTAGGATATCTTTAGGCCATATCTTGATGATTTCATGCTTGTCTTCTTCGATGACACTTTAGTCTATTCTAAACAGGAAGAAGATCATGAACCACAACTTCGGATTGTCTTTGAGACAATGAGGTCACATAAGCTGTATGCTAAAATGAAGAAGTGTGCATTCTTCAAGCGTCAGATTGAATATCTAGGACTCACAGTATCAACAGAAGGAATCTCAGTGGACCCAGCCAAGGTCAGAGATGTGCTTGAGTGGCCAATACTATTATCCGTCAAAGAGATACGTAGCTTTCTTGGATTGAGAGGATGGTATAGGGTCTTCATCAAAAACTATGCTTTGATTGCAGCACATCTGATGGACTTACTAAAGAAGCAAACTTCCATTGCATGGTCAACTCCCGAACAAAATAGCTTCGACAGATTGAAGCAAAGTTTGGTATCAGCACCTATTCTAAAACTTCCAGACCTCAATAAGGAGTTCGAGGTACTAACTGATGCTAGCATTCTTGCCTTGGGGTGTGTACTTATACAGGAAGGTCATCCAATAGCATACTCTTCAAGGAAATTGAAGAGTCATGAAAATTATGCTATGCATGATTTGGAATTACTAGCTGTCATCCATGCTCTAAAGCTTTGGAGACACTACCTGTTGGGTAACAAGTTTACTATAGTAAGTGATCATAAGAGTCTCAAATGGATCTTTACCCAGAACGAGCTCAACATGAGGCACGTTGGTGGATTGAAGTGTTGGAGGAATATGACTTTGTAATCAAGTACTGACCAGGGAAAGAGAATGTAGTTGCCGATGCACTTAGTCGCAAGGCATTCCTAAATTCCCTAATCTTGAAGAATCCATCAATGGCCAGATCTCTAGCTACAAAAGTATCTATGCCAAACAACCCTATACTTGAGTTAGCTAGAGAGGAAGCATGCCATGATTTGGCCTACCAAACAATGCTAAAGGAGATCTCTATCAAGGAGCAGAACCAAAAGTTGCAGGCTAAGTATCAGGAATTTTCCATTAATAGTGGACTTGTCTACTATAGAACAAGGCTGTGTATACCAGCAAGCCAGTCACTTAAGTAGAAGATATTGTGGGAAGCTCATGATTCTCCTTTCGCAGGACATCCTGGCTATGCTAAGACTCTTAATGCAGTTAGGAAGAGCTACCATTGGGAGAGGCTCAAAGGTGACGTTCTCAAATATGTCACCGAGTGTTTGTCTTGCCAACGTATTAAAGCCGAATATGTCATGATGCCAGGGAGATTGCAACCGCTTGACATCCCCTAAATGAAATGGGAATTCATCAGTATGGATTTTGTTGTAGGCCTACCCCAAGTTCAGAGAGGATACAACTCCATCATGGTTGTGATTGACATGCTTACTAAGGTTGCACACCTTATTCCAGTAAAGAAAAACTATAAAGCCTCAGACATTGAAAGATTATTTATCAAAGAGATATTCAAGCTACATGGTTTACCCAGAAGAATAATTAGTGATTGTGATTCTCTCTTCACATCACACTTCTGGAGAGCTATCTTTGAAGCTATTGGGACTCAACTCTGTTTTAGCACCGCTTACCATCCCCAAACGGATGGCCAAATAGAGCGAGTAAATCAAGTCATCGAGGATATTCTTAGGGCATACTACTGTCGTGAGTCGAAGAGGTGGATTCAATATTTGCCTTTGGTTGAATTTTCCCACAATGCTTCTTACAAGCAAAGCATTCAGATGACCCCTTTTCAAGCATTATATGGTCATGATTGCAGAAGTCCCCTAAACTTCTCTGATCCAACCTTAAGGGTTGAAGCTTCAAGACAGATGTTGGAAGACATGGATGACCAAATAAAGTCAATAAGACAAGACATACAAGCGGCCAAGGATAGACAGAAAGCATACGCAGATTTGAAGCGTCAAGAAAGGGTCTTTGAAGAAGGAGACATGGTCTTCATTCGCGTACGCCCTAAAAAGAGTTCCCTATCCTTAGGAGATTGCAGAAAGCTAAGTCCAAGGTATTGTGGGCCATACAAGATCCTCAAATGCCTAGGACCTAATGCTTATAAACTGCAACTCCCTGAGAACCTAAAAGTTCATAATGTATTCCACATTAGCCTATTGAAAAAGTATGTACCTAATCCGAACCATGTACTTGACGACCAACAAGTTGTAATGCCTAGTCAAGGAGTCCTTGAACTAAGGCATGACAGGATCTTAGATGTTAGGGAGAGACAATTAAGATCTAGAACCGTGAGAGAATGCCTCATCCAGTGGAAGGACTATCCAGAAGAGGATGCCACTTGGGTAGATGAAGGCACACTCAACCATCAATATCCCCTCTTTATCTCGAGATGATGACATCTAGATTCCTCTAAGGGGGAGAGAATGTGATATATCAAATATTTCATGGAAAATTCTTTACTCTATCGGCGACGGTTCGTGCTGGAGGGGGAAAGGGATTTAGAAAGGACAGCAAGCTCCTCGTTGGAGCTTGCGTATCCTCAAGGCCATGCCTCTCACCATGCCGGGAGGGAGGATCCCCCTCCCCTCCCCTATTTAAATCAAGGGGGGCTGCTGCCAGAAAAAAAAAGGAGAAGGGTAGGCTAAGGGTATAGTGCAGAGGGTCGCCGTTGAATGAGAGGGGGAGGGAATCCTGAGACTGCAGTGAAGGGGTGCCGTCACCCAGTGCGCCAAGCTTGAGGGAGAGGTTGGACGTGAGAGGGAGGAGCCGCCTCCACCAAAACCAGCACTGCTGCCTTCACTCACAGGCCCTTGTTGCCTCCCAGGATACGCCAGTTCGCGGACGCCAACACGGCGCCAAATCCTCCCCCCTACCACGTAGAAGCCGTGGAAGCTTCTAAAGAGAAGCTTCTAAGGGGGGGCTAGTTAAGCCGTTTTCACCCCCTTGTGTTCCCTTTTTGTCTTCCCTCCACCCCCCCCTCGGGTTTTAAAAACCCCCTAAGCCCTTTTCACCCCTGTGTCCACACCCCTCCCCCGTGTCCTGAAATCCCTCCAAGACCCCCCTTCCTATACCTTTCACTTCCGTATTCAAAAATCTCCCAAGGCCCCCTTCTTATGCCTTTTGGAACCACACACACACACCCTTCCCCCCCCGTGTTTTAAGCCCCTCATCCCATGGGTGTTGGAACCCCGTAATTTAAATCTTTTTTCCCCCGTATTTAACCCTTAAGCCCCTTTCTTTTGGGCTTGTTACTTTACCCCCCCCGTGTGTGTAAACCCCTATAGGGACTTTTCCTTGGGCTTTGTAAGCCTTTCCCTCCCAAAAGAACTAAGACCTTAACGGTTTTATTACCCCCTCCTCGTGGTTAAACCCTTAACTCTTCCTTAAACTTTCCAAAATATCCTTGAACTTGGTTTTTTTTTTCCCTACTCGAAAAAGAGAAGAAGAGTATTGACGTGCAAGGGAGCGACGGTGGAATTCCAAAAAGGAGTGTAAAGCTGCTTCCACGTTCGAAGAACTACAATTGTGATGCCTCCTAAGAAAGTCCAAGGAGTAGCTGCGGGAGGATCATCTCCCGATATCCATGTGGATATCTCACCCCAAACCTAGGTTTTTTCTTCTTAATTTTATATCGTTGTAATTCAATCATGCAAGATGAATTGTTAGGGATATGATATATTTTGTCCTAGTTGTTTACGACGAAGGAATTTAGTTTAATGGAACATGCAAAATAGATAAAGCATAAGCGTAATTTTTTTTTTTCAAATAGCTTTATGCATGAAAAATGCAAATCATGAAAGGACTCTTACGATGCATAAACTCTATGAAATTATCATTGTTAACTGCATAACGTAGCAAGGAAAAAGGTTGCTTATTTAGCATGAGTTTGTTCGTAAAGAAAAAGGAAAGATTAGTTGGATTTAACCTAACCTCAAATCGATAAAGTATAGGATTGAAAAATCAATTGACACATATATAACAAATCATGCGGAGGTAATTTGGATATTACCTTCTAAATTTAACCAAATTAATATAGACTTAGAAATACCTATGCTGCGAAATATTCATTGAGAATGAATTAAAATCCAAGAAACGTTTATACCTTAAATACTTGCCCATATTCCCTGATTGTAGGGTCAGTAAATTGTAAACATAAAAGGAACTAGGGTTTGTCCCTGAGTTTCTTAAAAGAAAATAATAAAGCTAGGAAACCCTAGGTCTAACAACGTCGGCTTAAAGAAACTGAAACAGATTGTTTCGTAACTCCATTATCGAATAGTACGATGCAGGACTTGCGCAACAAGTACGAAGTCATATGGTCTTGTGATTGAATCACAAGAAGAAAGGCTAAATTCTCGCAACAAGGATGGCGGATCCTTACGCAAGTTATCTTGCAAGAGGATGTATACTTTGATATCCTTCTGAGTAAGGAAGGTTAAAAACCAGAGACTGAAGTATCCAATGAACTTTAGGGTTTGACCAAGTTGGGTTAATAGGGTACGCCCTAACCCAGAATATAAGGGATCTTGCCAAGTTGCAAGACACCCCGGATCGAGTGCTGGATGCATTCGAAATGAAGGAGTCCTTCCTTAGTAGTTTGTGAACAACAAAATCGATCAATGGAAATGTTTGTGCTTGCTAGAGATTTTAGAGCATTGTTTGACTTAATAAATAAATACCTATACTTCAGGTTGAAGGTCTGAAGGGAGAGGCAGCTTCAGTTACCCCCGACTGCCTGCGTGACCCTAACCAAAGGGGTTGTTGACCGCGCCGGGAACGTGGACCAAACCCGCCACGAGAAGTCTCTCCGTTAAGCGCTACTTGGAGCCGGAGGACGCTTGGGTGCCAGGAGGGGCTCTGGCCATAAATCCCTCGCCTTCCGAGGCCTGCACAAGAGGCTAACATGACTTCGGATTGGATCTCGAGGCCCGCATACTAGTCTACAGGCGAAAACTTGGAATAGTGATCCCTGTGGATTGCTGGATAGCCTTCGGGTAGATTGTGGATAAGCCTACGGGCGGAACTCCTTGTATTTCAAAGATAAACATGATGACCTGTTAATAAAGAACTTGTTTGATATTGTTTTTCTATGTCAAGTGATAAGATTACGTGAAGGAAACAGTGCTTAATGGGTTAATTAAAGAAGTTGGTTATTACATGTCCAACTAATGTGTTAGATAATTACATAACTAAAACAACCCGAGGAAACTGCGGAGGATGGCCGTCCTACGATTGGGTGGTCCTGGTTGGCCGGGAACTTTTCTCAAATCACGAAGAACAGCGAGATGATCATCAAAGGACACGAACAACAAAACCGTTGACCTAGAGTTATGTCTTAACCCGATTTGCGTTGTTTTAGGGGAACGGAATGGGACTATGCCTTATGGCAGAGAGGTTGATCTTTGCATCCCTATCGTTTCCCATTCTCCTTGAACCAAGTGCAGCATGAATCCGCTTCAGACCTAGCATTTCTGCGTAAAGTAGTTTGCTTGGGTCCGACGCTAGTTGCTGTTAGGAAATGACCAATCAGGAAAACCCTAATTTAGGTCGATCCTAAGTGGGAACGGCCGGAATACTTTCGCTACGTGGCAGATACGGAAAGCCGTAGATCACAAATCCGGTTAACATTCCATGGGAGTGCTGGGCGGAGCTTTCTAGACTTCCTTTCCGATGGACTGCTAAGACGTGTCCTGGATGATACTAGTGGACATGTTACATAAGTAAAAAAAACATGACAAACATGTGAGTTACCACTTAAGACTCCTATCCATTAATACAACTCCTAGTGTAGTCAAATGAGCAACATTTACACCATTTATCTAGTTTGTCTACATGTGGAGACATATCCAAAATTGAGAATTTTCACACACCATGATTAGACTATTCCCCTAGTTAGGAACACAAAGTGTAAATAAACCTGTATTGGAAACTCCAAACCACCTCTGAAAAATACATTTTTTCACTTCCATAACATTATCAATCATCAGGACACCTAGGCACAAAATTACTCATAACTTTTGATTTGTAACATGGATCACCAAAGCATATCTCTAGTTCAAAAATATAACTTGTTATAAGATATCAAAGTCAAAATTAAAGATTTCAACTCCCACAAGACCTCTCAATTCTGTATTACTAGTTACAAGTTACAATAGCCTAGTAATATATGAAACTATGCATGGAGCAAACAATCAAATAAATAGAGAAATAAACTACACAACAATTCATTAAATAATCAATAATTTAAATTGTTAATATTTAGAACAAAAATTAAGTGCAATAAGAAATTTTAAACATACAATCACATGTGAATGTTATTCCAATATCATTTTGATAACTATATACAATACATGAGCACTATGCATTTAAATGATCAGTGAAAACTTAGAATAAATTTTTTATACACTAATTTGATACACATAATGCATGTGAGTCATGATAAAAAATAATTATAAAAAATATAAATAAATATACAATAAATATGTAACATTGAATGCTTTTACACCTCAAAAATACATATAGAAATAAGTAAATATATGAAAATATTATAAATATCCATAACTTTTATACCACATGAACATTGAATTTCACATACTTATATTGTAATATTACATGTTTAATTGATATGGAAAGAGTATACACACCTTATAATTAATAATTATAGCATTAATATTTAAAGCACATTTTTAAACTAATGATAAATAAAGCTGATGAACTAATATTTGTGGAGGGATAACATAGTCAAAATACCATCAAACAAAAACCATACCATGAACCAACATTGCCCAATATGAGATGTTAGCCCGTTAAAAAAATTGTACATATCTAATTGTTATTTTCTAACCTAATGCTTTATATCTAGGATACATGCAACCCATGAGAATACTAAATACCCAGGATATGAAACACTTTGTGGATGCGTCAATGTTTGTTCAAAAATAAGAACCAAGTATAATAAACATAATTGAATTAGTTTCCAAATGGCATCCTACTTGGGAGAACAATGAGCATATCTTTAGTACAAGCATCCTTGTCTAGGCAAAATTATTGAAGACCTTTATTGAGAAGAAATTATAATCCTACTAATTTGTCACCTCCTACTCTTTTGTGGCCAAAAGTTAACTATGATTAAAAATGCGAGAGCTTTGGAAGAAACACAACACCATGAGCCCCTTCTTAAGTTGCATTGCTATCGACTTGTACTTCTTTGTCATGGCAATTGCCATATGATGATAATTGAATAATGAGACATGTTTAGTACCCTACATGATGGTCTTACCTTTTATATCATCACTTCTTATTTTTCCATCATTTCTTGGGCGATTAGCTACATATAAGCCCCATATCATATGCATTCAAGAAACATTAAAAACTACTCTTATCTATGAGATTTTTCTAACTAAAATATAATTGTTTTCTATTTAATCTATGAATAATACCTTTTTATATCTCCCTTCTTTATGTAAAGAAAATGTAAAATTGGTGTTTAAAAAGTTCATTCTTTTGAGCCTACATGATATACTTATATATTAAAAGAATCTCAAATATAAGTCAAGTTACAAAATTTGGATTTGCCATCCAATTTACTACATTATCCCTTGTATGATAAGATACTTATAGAGAAGAACTTGCATGTTGGTGGTTACTTTGCACACCTTCTTTGTGTGGGCTTAGGTTCAACACTGTCTCTGTAGCAATAGCGAACAAAGGTTTGTTTTGCATACTAGTAGAAGTAGAGAAAGAACTAGAGTACTTTGGCTTGTACACACTAATAGTTCATGTTGATTGAGGATTTTGAGAAACCATAGAGAGCTTAGAGGACTCAAATGTGGTATTCAAAATGTGCTCAAATAGCAGTAGTTGGTCATTTGTTGTTTCCTTTGTGTTCCTCTTATGATTAATTTCATTGGTTTGGGAAAAAACATTGAGTATTGATATTGTGGTTACTATTTTTTCTTTGGCTTGGGTTCAAAGTTGTCTTGGCTACCTTGGATTGTGCCTTGTCAATACTTTTGCTTCTAGATTAAGCACATTTGTAGAACCAAAGATGATAACTACCTTGATAGTACCCTTGCACCTCAATGGGAGATTTGGATACCCATCTCAATGAGATATATGGCATGTTTGGATTCCCTTTCCATTGGATTATCTTTTCTAAAATGGTTTAGTTTTTTTAGGAGACTTTGAATTTGCCTAAGATTTGCTCTTAGGTTGCCACTAAGACCAAGTAGTTTTCTTGGTTTGTGAAGGCATCTTAGGCTTGCTAACAGGTTTTAGGTTCTTGAATTATTTGATCAAGCTATCACCCTTCCTACTAGCTAGAGGCTTGGGAGATGGGGAAGGATTTTTGGTTCTTTTCCTGCCCTCTAACTAATTTCCCTATGCTGAAAGTAGAAATAACTGTGGTTTCGTAAGACTACAAAAGAAATGTATTTGTTAACATAGTTGAAATTACACTAGGCTTGATGTTCAAGAGGACATCCCAAGAGGATCTATAACCCCAAAATTTCCAATTTAGCAAAATGTAAAAAATGAGACAAGTGCTTTAATTCTTCACTATGTATATGTTTACACTTACCTCACAGGTAGGGTTTTCCTACATAAAGATATAGGTTGGTGTCTATGGGAACCAATTATGATTGATCAACTCTGTTCTAGAAGTAACATGGTATAATATTGAAATCTAATCCTTCATCTCAATAAGGGCATCTACAATAATATCCTTTGTTGTGTTGAATCAAACTCTGAGGTAGACTAGAGGATTGATGATGGGATCATCCTAAAATCGTAAATTATTGAGGGAAACAACCTTAACATCACAATAGGGGTTTATAAGTGGGTACCCTAGCGGAGACAATGAATTGAGTTGATCATGCTTTTCAAGTTACTCATATCAAGTTTATTCTACCACCAGAACAACACTAATTGGAACATTAAGCTCCTTTATGGAGGGTTCATTAGGTCATGCCCTCAAAGCTCATCATGATGCAACTTCCATTAAAGTGCCATGTGGTCTCCTTTAGTAGGCTTTCTAATTCCACATGGCATGTTTAACTCTATTCATATTGAGGACATGAGAAGTTGAATTTTTGCTTATGGCCTTTGATTGAATACAAAAGAACTAGATCACCTTTTGTCAAAGGTTCTTTTATTGCACATGCTTATTAAATCATCCTATTCATCTAATTGTTTCAATACGGAATGGATGGCCAAAGGCATATCTCTATCAAGCACTCAAGTTAAACTAGGTGATTAGCCCAAGATTTAGTGCCTTTATAGCATTCTTGCACTACTATATAGAGACTAGGGATAATAAATTCAACAGGAATTATGGTATCAATGTCATATGTGATCTTGGAGGGGGCTTTTCCTATTGCTATCTAACATGCTATATGATAGGCCAATAAAGCTATCGTGTATTATGGACATCGCAAGTGCTCTTTGAGAGTGAGGAGATCGCTCTCACAACTCACAAGAGAAGAAATCGAAAGAGAAATTGAACTAGAACTTGATTGCGAGATAATTCAATTATAAGAGAATGCTCATGAGAGCATGGATTGATTACAAGACAATAACTCAATACAAGACAAGATTAAAAGAAGACAAGAACTAGAAGAGAATGCTCATGGCTTGATTACAAGACAAAACTAGAACAAGACAAGAACAAGACAAGAACTAGAAGAGGACTTACCTTGTAAGAGTCTCACAATTAGTGTTGGAAAGACACAAATGGTTACAACCCATGACCCCTATTTATATTATAGCCTAAGGAGATTAAGGGGGATATATGTAATATTACAAGAGGATGCCTTATGGCATGATATGCATGTTGACACATAGCAAGATATGGACACATGGTATGCTAACATTAGTAATGACATAAGAAATTATGCATATATATTCTAGAATGTTCGATAATCTTCTACAAACTTCATCGAAGTAGTGAGTGTCCCAACTTACATAGGAATGAAGCGATGTCCTTGAACCAAGGAATATTCTTGCTTAAGCATCCATTACACTACCCCCCTTATAGCCCCGAGTTCTATGAGGAGCGATGGTGTGCTGTTGAATAGGCCTTGGCTTGATTGGATATTGAAGATGAAATTTTCAAATATCCACAAGTAGATCTTGTGTTAGACATGCTACCAGCCCAATCTATATTTCTGTATCTAAACATTTCTCTATCCTTACTTGCCTCATAAAAAATTCCATAATGCAAAGTGGATTTTATGTAACACAATGTGTATCTAACTACATCCAAATGAGGCTTTCTAGACATCAACATAAAGTTACTGATAAGGCCAACATAATAATTGAAGTCTAGGCTTATGATAATCATGTAAATTAGACTTGCTACTATCCTCTTGAACATATTAGGGTCTTCTATCTCATCCCCAACTTCACATTTTTCTCCAATGGCACCGAAAGAGGCTTATAATAAGGTGTAAAGATTTGGCCATGTGGCTAAATCTTAACACATGCTTCAAAGTGGGACTTCGAAAGACAACCTATATAGTAATTAGGGTAGACTCCACTTTCAAGGAAGGGGACAAGATTTGACCATATGGCCAAATATTAAGTAAATTGGAAATTCCTAAACTAGATGAGAATTTCCAAATTCCCTAGTATAGTGTTCTAAAGATGTGCACACTAGAGGAAGAGATTTCTCAGGTGTAAGAAGAAGATATTGCTTAGTAAGTTGCTCACAAGTACAACTAGTACACTCTCTGTACACTTGAGAGTGACCTCCATGCTATTTATACATCCTCACTGAAGGCTAGGGTTAGGGTTTCCCTTACCCTCTAGTTCATTCACACCTCACCTTCCCTCATGCATTCTTGCTTACTCAAGGTCCCCTTGCTACACTTCTAATACCTCCCAATGCCAAAGTTGCATTGGATTACATAGCATGTAAAAAATGTTGGTCTTCATATAATTTGGAGACATAGTTTACCTCCCAACCTTTAGGAACTTCCGGAGAGTTTGGACATTTACTAGTGATATGCCCTATTTATTTTAATTTGTTGCACTTCATCTTGTTGCGATAAATTTTCCAAAAAATTCTTATAATATGTCTATTTTTGTTGCAAAAGGAGCATTTAGAAGTTACAATATGGAATAAGAGTTGTTTAGGGTTGTCGAGGTAGATGCTAAGCTTATGCTCCCTTCTTTTTTATTTCTCTTCTCTTTATCTACACAATATTGAGTGACATCTTTAAGTGTTGGATTTGATACCTTTGTTAGAGTAGTGACAAGGGTTGAAACAACCTTTCTTATGGATTCTAGAATATTGCGATGGCATATTCTTTAGCAAAGTAGATATTGAATTGAAGCTAATTGAGTCATCATACCCTTCAAGTGGGAAATGAATTTTGACATATGTTCTCGTTGCTTGTATTCCAACATGAAGAACTCTATTTGGAAAAATATATTGGAAATCTTCTCTCTTGTACCATATGATTTCTCGAGCTCATCCAGCTTCTCTTTTGCAGTTACAAGTTGATCAAAATGGTAAATTAATGATTCATCTAGGTGCAACATTATTATGTCTTGGGCTCTTTCATCATCTTGAACATCCATAGGGTTGGATGGATCAATGGATTTGATCCCTTTGATGAAGGGCAGGTTGCCTCTCTCTATCATTATGTTTTACTAACACTTTTCATGATGGAAGTCTCTCCCATCAAACTTGTGGATTTAAGGCTTTGCATCAATATAGGCCATGATAGAGGGGTCTTATCGATGATAATGTCTATTTTTTAATAATTATAGCAATACAAGCAGAAGAAATCAAGTTGAAAACAACTGATGTGAGCTCAAATAAATAGATTAGATGAAGAGAAGAAAATGCTCTATGTGTTTATATTATCTAACACATTGCCTTGCAATTTTTAGGAGAGATGATGATAGTTAGGTACTTAATGAGAATTCTTAGGGCCTGAAAACCTTTAGATTACTAAGATTAATTACCAAGTAATGATTACTGGTTTGATGAGTAGTGTTAAAAAAAACTATTATCCAAGCTTAGTGAAGCACTTATGTTGGAGGCCATCGGTCGGATCTCAATTTGAGATTCATATTCGAGGTAAGAAGCTCTAAGTTTTGAGCTTCCACATTTTCAATGAAATTGATCCTTACTGAGTTAGTGATTACAGTCATTGTTCATCAATTCAATGATAAGAAAATTGAAGAAAATCAAGCTTCAATCTTTTTGGTTGTGGTTGCATGTCAACCTAAGAAGAAGACTTCAGAAGAAATCAAAAGCAAATATGGCCTCCATTGCTCACACTTGTTTCTACAATGGAGGTGGGTCAGAACTCGCTATGGTTGAAAGGAGGATAGGTTGAAGAGATGAATATATCTTATGCACTTTAGCTAAGATGTGATTTTGGAAAGCTCAATGGATCAAAGGTGGCTTTGATATCATATTGAAAAAGAGAGAGAGAGCCTAAAGATGTATACACAAGAGGAAGAGAGTGCTCAAGTACAAGAATAAGATCTTACTTAGTAAGTTGCTCACAAGTACAATTAGTACACTCTCTCTACACTTGAAAGTGGCCTCTAAGCTATTTATATACTCGAGGAAGTTACTTTATATATATTCTCTACATCATGTGTGTTCAAGGCCTATTTATTAATATCCTTATCTGTGAATTTGTTTTGAATAAAACATAAACATTTTCTATTAAATCTATAAAAAATCCCTTTATAGTACACCATTTTGTATGTAAAAAATGTATGAAAATGGTATTTTAAGAATACCTTATTTTGAGCCCACATGATGCACACATATTCATGATTAACATACCCAAGTGTACCTAGCCTCACAATGGACTAGGTTTAGGGTTTTACCTACCCTCTACTTCATTCACACCTCACCTTTCCTCATGGACTAGATCGTAAGTCTTGTTGGTCTCTAATGTAACCATCTTCTCATTCATTGCTACATCTCAATGAGCATTATAAAAAATATCCTCAAAATAAGTGGGCTCAACATCCTTAACTACCTTTTTCATATAAATATAATGGTGATCTTTGTAACCTTTGAAAGTAAATATTTTAATATCATGCTAGACCTATATACCATAGATCACTCAGTCGAGCCTTTGTATTACTATTTTCTCTCTACCCTGACTGAAGGAATACCAATCTTAGCATCCAAACTCTAAAACCATTGGGATCTCCATCAAATCCCAAATGACTAGCAAATGTATCATTACCACTCGACACTTTTTTCTTCCCTTTGTCTTTGCATGAAAACTTATAGATGAATCTAAAGATGTGGGGCTACTCCTCAGTCTCCTAGACCAAGGGCTCGCTATAGGTGTAGTGCCAAATGATAGTTCTGGTCCACTAATACGCTGTGATTCTTACTTTTATTTCTATATATAACTATCATGATCACCATTATCATCCAATGCAACACCATTAAATGCAGAATGAGTGCTCATATCATCAAAAATAACATCCCTACTCACTCTGAACTCACATGTGATAATAGCAATACCATTTATGCTCTATAGAGTATCCAATGAAAATATATTTTTCAACCTTTGGATCAATCTTATTTTGTAGCTCCTTTGATATATAAACATCTATAATTCAACCAAGTACTTTCAAGTGTGACACATTGGGATTCTTGTTTATAAACTTTAGGGTCATTCCATGAATTACAACTACAGACATTCTATTCATAATATAGATGATAGTATAAACGGCTTCAAACAAAAAATATTTCAGTAAATTCTTTTTTTACCATCGATGCGAGTGTAACTTATACAATATGTCTATTTTTCCTTTCTGCAACCCCATTTTTCTGTGGAATATACTTGAAAATAAATCATCTCTTTATCCCATGAGACCTCAAGATGTTACTGAACTCATTAGAGAGATACTCTTCTCCTCCTTCTGACCTCAAGCACTTACTTTCAAGCATGTTGTAAGGTGTCCACTTGTATCTTCAGGGCACGTCTTAGTAGTCCATCGGAAAGGATGTCTAGAAAGCTCCGCCCGGCACTCCCATGGAATGTTACGGGGTTTGCGATCTATGACTTTCCGCATCTGCCACGTAGCGGAAGTATTTTGACCGTTCCCACTTAGGACCGTCCTAAATTAGGGTTGAAATCGAGTGAACTACTTTACGCAAAAATGCAAGGTCCGAAGTGGATTCACGCTGCACTTGGTTCAAGGAGAATGGGAAACGAGAGGGATGTGAAGCTCAACCTCTTTGCCATAAGGCACAGTCCCATTCCGTTCCCCTAAAAAAGCATAAATCGGGATCAGTTATAAGTCTAGGTCAACGCTCTTGTTGTTCATGTACTTTAACGATCTTTCTGCTATCCATCTTGATTGAGAAAAGTTCCCGGCCAACCAGGACCACCCATCTATAGGACAGACCTATGGCCACATCCACCGCACTTTCCTCAGGTTGTTTTAGTTATTTAATTACCTAACACATTTGGTTGGACATGTATCAATCAGCTTCCTTAATTAACCCGTTAGGCACTGGTTCCTTCACATAATCATAGCACTTGACATAGAAAAGCAATGTCAAACAAGTTCCTTTTTAACAAGTTATCATATTTATATTTGAAATACATAAAGTCCAGCCCGTAGGCTTGTCCACAATCCACCTGAAGGCTATCTAGCAATCCACAGGGATCACTAAACCAAGATTCCGCCCGTAGACTAGTATGCGGGCCTCGAGATCCAATCCCGAGTTATGTTAGCCTCTTGTGCAGGGTCCTAGAAGGCGAGGGATTTACGGCCAGAGCCCCCCCTGGCACCCAAGCGTCCTCCTACTCCAAGTAGTGCTTAACAGAGAGACCTATCGTGGGGGGTTCATTCCACCTTCCCGGCGCAGTTAACAACCCCCTTGGTTAGGGTCAGGCAGGCAGTCAGGGGTAACTAAAGCTGCCTCTCCCTTCAGGTCTTCAACCTGAAGCATTAGATATCCATTTATCCTTTACTTCTTTGATCAAACAAAGAAAAACAACGATCTTAAATCTGTAACAAGCAGAATCATTTCCATTGGTCGTTATTGTTGGCCAACTACTAAGGAGTGAATCCTTCTTTCCGAATGCATGCAGCACTCGATTCGGGATTACTTGCCACTTGGCAAGATCCTCTATATCCTGGGTTAGGGCCGTACCCTATTAACTGGACTTGGTCAATACCTTAAGTTCATATGTTATTCCAATTTATTGGTTGATCTCTTGCTTTCAAGCAATTATCTTTACCCAAGAAAGATACTATATTAGGACAACTATTCATCCTCTTGCAAGATAACTTGCGTAAGAGTCTGCCAACCTCATTCTGAGGAATTTGGCCATTTCCTTGTGTTCAATTCACAAGATCGTGCAACTCTACTACTTGTCGCACAAGTGCCGCATCAAGCTATGGGACTATTTACCCTTAGAATGGAGTCACGAAACAATCTGTTCATGATTACATTAGGCTGATGTTGTCAGTCCTAGGGTTCCAAGTTCCATATTTTTTTTAGCGAGAGATTCTTAGGGAAAAACCCTAGATCACTTCTTAAGTATGTTCCAATGTCCCTACATTCCGTGAATGTGGGTAAGTCTTTAGGGTATAGGAGTTCTAGCCTTGACCATACGAGTGACTAGGTCACGTGTTAAATCCTAGTTAGTTCTCTGGAATTGAATTAACTCTTCCTAAATGAGCTCCTTCACGGTTTTTTAGGTGGTTAGGTTTAAGCCAACTTGTTTAATTCTTGACGATAATTACGCTATCATTTCCATAAACACATGACTCATTGTCTATGCATAAGTTGATTTTCAACCCTAACTTTCGGTTTAAGATCAAGCACAGGTTAGGTTATAGCCTAATTCCAGTTAATCACCCTATAACTTGCGAACAAGATTCATGCTAAAACATGCAGCATTTTACTAAAAAATATGCAGTTGAAAAATGATATTTATACCAATTTACTAGACTTATGCAACTTAAGAATCATTTCATGCCTTGCAATTTGCTATGGATTATTAGCACTTTCCATAATGACTCATTGCGAAGAAGATATGTCCTAATAATGCAACATGCAGTTTATACTTCCATGCCTAAACGGAGTGCACTATCTTAATTTTGTTTTGTAAATATCGACATTAATCTAAGTTCAGTTCATTGAAATGTAGAAAAACTACTTGCGAGAAATGCATATCAATTTTTTGCTCACTTTATTTTGTTCGTTTTATTGAAAATACTAATGGCCAAACTCTTCCGTCCCATGAGCTAATTCTTTCAAAATTAACCAAAGTATTTAAGACAAAAAATGCATCCTATCTTCAAAAATTATCCACGCACGATAACAACATAAAATAAAAATTAGGAAGGAAAACGTGGACTTGTGGTGAGATGTCCACGTGGATGCTAGGAGACGATCCTCCTGCGGTTGCGCCTTGGGCTTTGTTAGGAGCCATTTCGAATTCAGCTTTTTCACCTTGGGCGCAGAGTTACGATCTTGTCCATCTCGGTAAGGGTATTAGATGGAATTCGCACGGAATTGGGTGGAAAAATCCCGGAGGGCAGGGGGTATAAGAACGATGATAGGGCTTTTAGGAGAAGGGATTTAAGGGCTTTGGATATAGGGGATTGTGTGTGGGGGAAAAGGGGCTAAAAGAGCCCTTAGGAGGGGATCTCACGTGTGGGGGGGGAAAAAAGGCTTAAAAGAGGAACATGAAGACCCTTCAAGTCAAATTCGGGAAGAAAAGGTCTTTACCGCGCCCACATGAACAAGGTCCTACAAGGGTAATTTATGGATGGGGAAAGGTGTAACATAAAGGCTTATGAAGGCCCTTCAAGTCAAATGTCGGGAGGGGAGGGGGGGGAGGGAAGGGGGCTTATAGAGGGGTCTTTTCTTTTTGTGTGGGGGGAAAACAAAGGTATAAAAGGGGCTAAGAAGAAATTTTTCACGGGGGGAAAGGGCCTAAGGACCACATGAAGGCCCTTCAATAGCAAATCAGGGGGGGAAAGGGGGGCTTATATGAAGGCCTTAAGTAGGCCACCTGAAAGGGAGACTTCTAGGAGCTATAGAAGCTTCCTAAGAAGCTTGTGATGCTGTGGAAGCCCACATGGTGGAAGAAGGGCAAGGAAAGGACTGGCATAGATGGCGGCATCTAATGGCTCATGGGAGCGATTACCTGGACCACGACAGCCGCGAGGAGTACTACTCCTCCCTCCACTCTAGTGATGACAACGGCCCCACGCGGTGTCTCCTCCCCTCTCAATGGTAGCCACAACACCAACCCTCTCTTCCCTCTCGATGGCCAGCATCTTCTCAGCATGCGCCACCTTGCATCTCCCCCCCATGGTATTGACTTAAATAAGGGAGGGGAGGGGATCCTCCCTCCCCTGCGTGGCATCTCGCATGCCTTTTTCCCCCTGCAAGCTCCATCGAGGAGCTTGATCACACCTTCTATTCCCTACCCCTCCAACACGATAGTCGGCTGGGGGGATAAGGGGAATAATAAAAAAAAATTGTCATTATCCTAATCCTTATAGCCTCCTAAGAGGGGATTCGTATGCGGAATGCGTGTCTTTGTTTTGGAAGCGTTACATTCTCTCCCCCTTGGAGGAATCCTGTGTTGGATATGATGAATGCCCCACCCTCATTAGGTGCTACCAATGATCCATGGTGCTCAAAGTTGTAAGGCCCCCATTATAAGGAGAAGCCAAGTGTGAGCCCGGACATTGGTGGAGTCCTGACTTGTATATCAGATGAGGTCTATGTGACCGGATGGCAAAAAGGTGACCATTGTGGGTCTAATCTTTGGGTTAGACGGAGTGGTTAAGCTGGTAGCAACTCGAGGCACATTGCATCAAGTTGCGGTGTAAGGGAGTTAAAAGGGGCTCATATGGTAGGTCAGCAGGCCGACCTAACGACCTTCGCGGGCTATAAAAGCTAAACCCCTTCGCAGCCATCATTCACTCATCATTCACTCATCTAGATCGCCATCTAAGCTTCACACAGTGGAAGCGCACGGGTGGACAGAGCCATCTTTGTATCAGTTGTTTGGAGTTAAAGAATTTATTGATTCCCCTCTTATCTGTTGTGTACTCTCTATCTCTTTCTCAGATTCTGTTCGCTGCGCCGTGTAATATTTTACATCCTGATATCCTTATCTCGAGATAAACTGGGGATATTGAATGTTGAGAGTGCCTTCATCTATCCACATGGCATCCTCCTTGGGATAATCTTTCCATTGGACGAGGCATTCTCTCAAGGTTCTGGATCTCAGTTGTCTCTCCCTAACATCTCAGTTGTCTCTCCCCATGGATCTCAATTGTCTCTCCCTAACATCTAATCTCCCTAACATCTAAGATATACACAGCCTCGTTCCATAGTAGGCAAGTCCATTATTGATAGAGAATTCATGATACTTAGCCTACAGATTTTGGTCCTGATCCTTCATAGAGATCTCCCTTAGCATCTTTTGATAGCCTGGATCATGGCATGCTTCCTCTCTAGCTAACTCAAGTATTGGATTGTTTGGCATAGATACTTTTCTAGCTAGACATCTAGCCATTGATGGGTTCTGCAAGATTAGGGAATTAAGGAATGCCTTGCGACTAAGTGCATCAGCAACTACATTCTCTTTTCCTGGTTGGTACTTGATTTCAAAGTCATATTCCTCCAGCACTTCAATCCATTGACGTTGCCTCATGTTGAGCTCATTCTGGGTAAAGATCCACTTGAGACTCTTATGATCAATCACTAGAGTAAACTTGTTACCCAACAGGTAGTGTCTCCAAAGCTTTAGAGCATAGATGATAGCTAACAATTCTAGATCATGGGTAGCATAATTCTTCTCATGACTCCTCAATTTCCTTGAAGAGTATGCTACAGGATGGCCTTCTTGCATGAGCACACAACCTAAGGCAAGCGTGCTAGCATCTGTTACTACCTCGAACTCCTTATTGAGGTCTGGAAGTTTTAGGATAGGTGCTGATACCAAACTTTTCTTCAATCTATCAAAGCTGGTTTGTTCGTGAGTTGACCATGCAAAGGATGTTTGCTTCTTCAGTAAGTCCGTCAGAGGTGCTCCATTCAAAGCATAGTTTTTTATGAAGACCCTATACCATCCTGTCAATCCAAGGAAACTGCGTAGTTCTTTGACACTTGTTGGTATTGGCCATTCTAGCACATCTCTGACCTTCGCTGCCTCCACTGAGATTCCTTCTGTTGATACGATGAATCTCAAATATTCAATCTGACATTTGAAGAATGCACACTTCTTCATCTTAGCATATAGCTTATGTGCCCTCATTGTCTCAAGGACAATCCGAAGTTGGGGTTCATGATCTTCTTCCTGTTTAGAATAGACTAGAGTGTCGTCAAAGAAGACGAGCACAAAATCATCAAGGAAATGGCCTAAAGATATCCTGCATTAACCTGTTGAAGGTGGCAGACGCATTCGTAAGCCCAAATGACATAATTAGGAACTCAAAGTGTCCATATCTTGTATTGAAGGCCATCTTGGGAATATCTTATTCCTTGAACCTTCCAGATAGTAACCCAATCTGAGATCAATCTTGGAGAAGATCTTTGCACCCTGAATACGATCAAGAAGCTCATCTATTCTAGGAATAGGGTACTTGTTCTTGACACTTGATTGATTCAACCCTCTGTAATCAATACATAGTCAAAGCATTCCATCTTTCTTTTTATGGAACAGTACTGGAGCTCCCCATGGTGAACTGCTACGATGGATGTAGCCTTGATCTAGCAGTTGCTTGAATTGTTCCTTCAGCTCAATTGCTTCTGGTATGGACATTCTATAAGGTCTTTTTTGCAATTGGCACAGCTCCTGGTACTAGCTTGATCTCATGATCCACTTCTCTTTGAGGTGGGAGTATTGTCAGCTCTTCAGGAAATACATCTGCGTATTCCTTTAGCCAAGAAGATCCTTCACTAGACTCCTATTTCTAATCTAACTTGTTGAGCTTAATCAAATAGACATGTAATCCTTTTCTGACTCCCTTTATAATCCGAGATGCTTTAGCCAATTGAATTTTTGGCACTCCAGCCTCACCTTGAGTTGTGACCAGATCCCCTTCAGAGTTTCGAAAGGAAATTTGGCCCTTTCCACAATGAATGTGGGCGTCATTAGGTTTAAGCCAATCCATTCTGAGTAGACACTCATGGATACCTAGGTTCATGACTCTAAATTTGACGGAAGTCATCTTTCCTCCCAGAAAGAATTCCACCTGAGCAGTTTGCCTGGTACAAGTAACCTCACGACCATTTGCCAATTCCACAAGCAAGGTATGTGCTTCTACTGTGGCTATTCCTAATCTTTTTGCACAAGCTGGTGAGATAAAGGAATGTGTACTACCACAATCAATCAAGGCCTTGAAACTTTTACCTTGATAGTCCAACGGTATCTGAATCGCCAAGAACTGGCAATTCGGCCCTTTCTTGTGAAGAGCGGCATGGATTGTCGCCCTTTCAAACTCTGCTTCCATGGTGGGGTCTTCTTCTTCTTCACACATTTGTCTATTGGCAACGCAGGCGGTTCTTCCTCTGCCTCCGGTACCGGCTCCCTGACCATAGCCCATTCCTTGGAAAGGTGCTTGGCGATGTCCTCCTCCAAGATTGGGATATTGCCTCTTGAAATGACCGAGCTCGTTGCAGTGGAAACAACGGAGGTTTGGGCCATTGCTTTGACTAGGAACAAAGTTTTTGACATTATTAGTTCTTGCTTTCTTTCTTTGTCCCTGATTCTGACCTTGAACTCTCTTCATTTGAGGTCTGAATGCTCCTCTGTTCGGGTCATTATAAGACCAAGTTTTGTTAACCCTTGGTCTAGCTTGCACCTCCTGAATTATAGGCGCAGCTCGAATGAGAGCGTCCTGAAGATTTGATGGATGCATAGATTCAAGACGGGTATTTACTGCTGGATTTAAACCAGCACAAAATTTTGACACCTGCTATGTCATGTCCATCTGTGGCACATACTTAAGAAGTGAGACAAATTTGAAATAGTATGCGTCAAGAGTGAGTCCCAGCTCTTTTAGCTCGTAGAACTCATTCATTTTCTGCGTGCGATACGCAGGTGGTAAGTATCTTCCCTGCACGGCTTTCTTCAGCTTCTCCCAGGTAACGGATCCTTCCGCAATCCCTTGATCTCTGCACCATTGTTTCCACCAAAGCCTTGCTTCGCCTGTGAGCTTCAGCTTGGCGAGCATAGCCTGATTGGCGGGTGCAGTATCAGCTGCTTCAAAGTAATCCTCCATGGATTCAATCCAAATTTCAGCATCTGCTTGGACGGACCTGCCTCTCCCGTCAAATTCGGGTGGCTTGATCTGCTTAAGAAGAAATTCCTTCTCCTAGATTACAGCAGTACTTGATGTAGGAGGCGAACTGGGAACCTGTACTTGGGGTTGTGCCTAGACAAAGATTTCTTATCGTTATTACTCGTTAAATGCTATGATTTATATTTCATTTCCATTTCAACAATCAATCCAAGTAATCTAACCACTTAACTTCTTATCGATTCTCGACGACGAAACAAACATTGATAAAAAGAAGTCTTATTGTATTTATATGGGCATAGCCCTTTCGGAATACAGCATGTCTTGGGATGATAAGCCAACTGTTTACATTTAGCTTGGGGAGAATAATTTTGTATTACATTTATCTACAAGAACTGTATAATAGTATGGTTTCGAGTCATGGATCTTCAGGAATTGGTAAATCATTGGAAGTTCAGGGTATCCGTTCCTTTGGAACCCATTCTTCTCATGGCGCCCCAACACTTTAATCCTGTCGGCGGGGATTACACGAGTCACTTCCTCATATATATATGAGTTCAATTCAACCCTTCGACCTCGAATATGTAAAGTTAAATTTACGTGAGCTTCCACAAAAATGAATAGCTTCATGACTTTTAGGTCTTCCAACCACTTGATCCTCTTTAGGTTGGTGTGTAGGTATGCAAACCGATGGGCAGCTATATAGTAGATTCCTGAGGCACCCGTCCATCTTCGTTCCATGTACAAAGGTGATGGATTATAGATATGCTCTAGGATGTTCATCGTCTCAACCCTTTGTCGATAATCCAGGGAATGCATTGCAGTCATAAACATGACTCGGAACACTAAGAACTTGTTCCATGCTTCGTAATTCTGCAAGACAACATTGAAAGTAAGGAAATATTTGGAACAGCAACATTTGCTTTACTTCATCTTATTAAGATTTCATAAAAACAATTCCGTTGTTGGTTGGCTCTGATACCAACTGTAACATGTCCACTTGTATCTTCAGGATACATCTTAGCAGTCCATTCGAAAGGATGTTTAGAAAGCTCTGCCCGGCATTCCCATGGAATATTACGCGGTTTGCGATCTAGGACTTTCTGCGTCTGCCACGTAGCAGAAGTATTCTGGCCGTTCCCACTTAGGACCGTCCTAAATAAGGGTTTTCCCTATTGGTCATTTGCTAACAGCAACTAGCGTCGAACCAAAGCGAACTACTTTATGAAGAAACGCCAGGTCCGAATTGGATTCACGCTGCACTTGGTTCAAGGACAATGGGAAACGAGAGCGATGCGAAGCTCAACCTCTCTGCCATAAGGCATAGTCCCATTCCGTTCCCCTAAAATAGTGGAAATCGGGATCAGTTATAACTCTAGGTCAACGCTCTTGTTGTTCGTGTTCTTTGAACGATCTTTCTACTCTCCATCTTGATTGAGAAAAGTTCCCGGCCAACCGAGACCACCCATCCGTAGGACGGACCTATGGCCACATCCACCGCACTTTCCTCAGGTTGTTTTAGTTATTTAATTACCTAACACATTTGGTTGGACATGTATCGATCAGCTTCCTTAACTAACCCGTTAGACACTGGTTCCTTCACGTAATCATAGCACTTGACATAGAAAAGCAATGTCAAACAAGTACCTTTTTAACAAGTTATCATATTTATCTTTGAAATACATAAAGTCCAGCCCGTAGGCTTGTCCACAATCCACCCGAAGGCTATCGAGCAATCCATAGGGATCACTAAACCAAGATTTCGCCCTAGACTAGTATGCGGGCCTCGAGATCCAATCCCGAGTCACGTTAGCCTCTTGTGCAGGGCTCGAAAGGTGAGGGATTTACGGCGAGCGCCCCCCTGGCACCCAAGCGTCCTCCTACTCCAAGTAGCGCTTAACGGAAAGACCTCTCGTGGGGGGTTCGGTCCACCTTCCGGGTGCGGTTAACAACCCCCTTGGTTAGGGTCAGGCAGGCAGTCGGGGGTAACTAAAGCTGCCTCTCCCTTCAGGTCTTCAACCTGAAGCATTAGATATCCATTTATCCTTTAATTCTTTGATCAAACAAAGAAAAACAACGATCTTAAATCTTTGACAAGCACAATCATTTCCATTGGTCGTTATTGTTGGCCAACTACTAAGGAGTGAATCCGTCTTTCCGAATGCATGCAGCACTCAATCCAGGATTACTTGCGACTTGGTAAGATCCCCTATATCCCGGGTTAGGGCCGTACCCTATTAACCCGACTTGGTCAATACCTTAAATTCATATATTATTCCAATTTATTGGTTGGTCTCTTGCTTTCAAGCAATTATATTTACCCAAGAAAGATACTATATTAGGACGACTATTAATCCTCTTGCAAGATAACTTGCGTAAGAGTCTGCCAACCTCATTCCGAGGAATTTGGCCATTTCCTTGTGTTCAATTCACAAGATCGTGCAACTCTACTACTTGTCGCACAAGTGCTGCATCAAGCTATGGGACTATTTACCCTTCGAATGGAGTCACGAAACAATCTGTTTATGATTATATTAGGCTGATGTTGTCAGTCCTAGGGTTCCAAGTTCCATCTTTTTTTTAGCGAGAGATTCTTAAGGAAAAACCCTAGATCACTTCACAAGTATGTTCCAATGTCCCTACATTCCGTGAATGTGGGCAAGTCTTTACAGTATAGGAGTTCCAGTCTTGACCATACGAGTGACTAGGTCACGTGTTAAATCCTAGTTAGTTCTTTGGAATTGAATTAACTCTTCCTAAATGAGTTCCTTCGCGGCTTTTTAGGTGGTTAGGTTTAAGCCAACTTGTTTAATTCTTGACGATAATTACGCTATCATTTCCATAAACACATGACTCATTGTCTATGCGTAAGTTGATTTTCAACCCTAACTTTCGGTTTAAGATCAAGCATAGGTTAGGTTATAGCCTAATTCCAGTTAATCACCCTATAACTTGCGAACAAGATTCATGCTAAAACATGCAGCATTTTACTAAAAAATATGCAGTTGAAAAATGATATTTATACCAATTTACTAGAGTTATACAACTTAAGAATCATTTCATGCCTTGCAATTTGCTATGGATTATTAGAACTTTCCATAATGACTCATTGCGAAGAAGATATGTCCTAATAATGCAACATGCAGTGTATACTTCCATGCCTAAACCGAGTGCACTATCTTAATTTTGTTTTGTAAATATCGACATTAATCTAAGTTCAGTTCATTGAAATGCAGAAAAACTACTTGCTAGAAATGCATATCAATTTTTTGGCTCACTTTATTTTGTTCGTTTTATTGAAAATACTAATGGCCGAACTCTTCCGTCCCATGAGCTAATTCTTTCGAAATTAACCAAAGTATTTAAGACAAAAAATGCATCCTATCTCCAAAAATTATCCATGCACGATAACAACATAAAATAAAAATTAGGAAGGAAAACGTGGACTTGTGGTGAGATCTCCACATGGATGCTAGTAGACGATCCTCCTGCGGTTGCGCCTTGGGCTTTGTTAGGAGCCATTTCAAATTCAACTTTTTCGCCTTGGGTGCAGAGTTATGATCTTGTCCGTCTCGGTAAGGGTATTAGGTGGAATTCACACAGAATTGGGTGGAAAAATCCTGGAGGGCAGGGGGTATAAGAACGATGACAGGGCTTTTAGGAAAAAGGATTTAAGGGCTTTGGATATAAGGGATTGTGTGTGGGGGGAAAAGGGGCTAAAAGAGCCCTTAGGAGGGGATCTCGCATGTGGGGGGGCAAAAAAGGCTTAAAAGAGGCACATGAAGACCCTTCAAGTCAAATTTGGGAAGAAAAGTCTTTACCGCGCCCACATGAACAAGGTCCTACAAGGGTAATTTATGGAGGGGGAAAGGTGTATCATAAAGGCTTATGAAGGCCCTTCAAGTCAAATGTCGGGGGGGGGGGGGGGGGGGGGGGGGCAAGGGGAAGGGGAAGGGGGCTTATAGAGGGGTTTTTTCTTTTTGTGTGGGGGGGAAAACAAAGGTATAAAAGGGGCTAAGAAGGAATTTTTCATGGGGGGGAAGGGCCTAAGGACCACATGAAGGCCCTTCAATGGCAAATTAGGGGGGGAAAGGGGGGCTTATATGAAGGCCTTAAGTAGGCCACGTGAAAGGGCGGCTTCTAGGAGCTATAGAAGCTTCCTAACAAGCTTCTGATGTTGTGGAAGCCCAGGTGGCGGAAGAAGGGTAGCAAAAGGACTGGCACAGACGATGGCATCCAATGGCTGATGGCGGCGATTTCCTGGCCCACGGCAGCCACCAAGAGTACTATTCCTCCTCCACTCTGGTGATGACAGTGGCTCCACGCGGTGTCTCCTCCCCTCTCAATGGTAGCGACAAAACCAACCCTCTCATTCCCTCTCAATGGCCAGCATCTTCTCAGCCTGCGCCACCTTCCATCTACCCCCCATGGTATTGACTTAAATAAGGGAGGGGAGGGGATCCTCCCTCCCCTGCGTGGCATCTCGCATGCCTTTTTCCCCCTGCAACCTCCATTGAGGAGCTTGATCACACCTTCTATTCCCCTCCGCCTCCAACACGATAGTCGGCTGGGGGGGATAAGGGGAATAATTTAAAAAATTTATCATTATCCTAATCCTTATAGCCTCCTGAGAGGAAATTCGTATGCGGAATGCGTGTCTTTGTTTTGGAAATGTTACAATCTCTCCCCCTTGGAGGAATCCTGATGTCCTCATCTCGAGATAAACT
>NW_028229910.1:0-46877 GCF_053477565.2 Lygodium microphyllum | reverse complement strand
GCCTACATAGGCCTTGGGGGAATCTTCTTATTTTATGTTGATTGTCGATGACTATAGTAGGAAGATGTGGGTGTACTTCCTTCGTGATAAGGCTCAAGCTTTTGGTAAGTTTAAAGAATGGCTAATACTTGTTGAGAATGAAACAAGGGAAAGTATGAAGAAATTTAGAATAGATGGTGGTGGTGAGTTCAACTCAAAGGAGTTTGAAGGCTTTTGCAAGAGCAAAGGGATCAAGCATCAATTGACGACGCCTCACACACCTCAGCAGAACGGTGTTGTGGAATGCAGGAATCGCACCATTGTGGAGATGGCAAGATGCATGCTAAAGGGCAAGGGATTGCCTAACCATTTTTGGGCTGAAGCTGTTAATACTACAGTCTACATTCTAAATCGGAGCTATACAAAGGCTCTCAAGTGAAAAACACCTCATGAGGCTTACACTGGTAAGAAACCATCTGTCTCACATTTCAAAATTTTTGGATGTGAATGTTATGCACATGTTCCAGATGAGAAGAGAAACAAGTTACAACCAAAAAGCAGAAAATGTATCCTCTTGGGTTATAGTGATGAGCAGAAGGCTTACAAATTATTTGACCAAGAGGCAAAGAAGATCATCGCGAGCCGTGATGTGGTGTTCAAGGAGGAGCCACATACAGTGGAGGAGGAGAAGGCAAGTTCTTCCACTTTATCATCAAGCGAAGAAGTAGTCCACTATGAACCTGTCCCGAGAGCTATCCCTATCCTTAAGGAGGAGGAAGCATCATCTTCAGATGATGAGGAAAAAGTTTACCAACCTGACATCACCCCACTGGAAAAGCCATTGCCGCGCTGGGTGAAGCAGCTCTATGACCACAATAATCCTATGCCTGCATCTGTTGAGGAGAAGGTAGATGGACCAAGGAGGTCTCAGAGAATAGAGGAGCAAAGGAGGGCTTCTGCTCACATAGTCAATATGGCCTTGATGGTTGAGATTATGAGAGAAGTAAAGGAGCCAACTGACTTAGAAGAAGCACTTTCATATCCATCATGGAAGGCTGCTATGCAGGCGGAGTATGACAGCATAATGAAGAATGACGCTTGGGAGCTAGTGGATCGACCAGCAAAGCAGAAGGTTATTGGTACCAAGTGGATCTGGAAGGTAAAGTACAAGGCTGATGGTACCTTAGAAAAGTACAAAGCTAGACTGGTTGCCCAAGGATTTTCACAAGTTGAAGGGTTTGATTTTCAAGTGTCATTAGCCCCAACTGCCAGAATGACCACTATTCGCACGATACTTGTAGTGGCTACCCACAAGAAGTGGCCAGTGTACCAAATGGATGTTAAGTCAGTGTTCTTAAATGGTGACCTCAAGGAGGAGGTGTACGTGGCTCAGCCACCAGGGTTTGAGGCCCCCCATTCTAAGAACAAAGTATGTAAGCTAAAGAAGGCATTGTATGGGCTGAAACAAGCCCCCAGAGCATGGTACCAGCGAATAGATAGGTTCTTTTTAAACCTAAACTTCAAAAGATGTGCCTCAGATGCTAACTTGTATGTTTACAGGGATTGTAAAAAGTATGTAGTGATTGTCCTATATGTGGAAGACCTTCTTATTACAGGTGACTATGAAGATATGATCAACCAAACTCGAAAGGCTTTGAGTTCTGAGTTTGAAATGACAGACTTGGGCTTGCTGCACTATTGTTTTGGGATTGAAGTCTGGCAAGAGCCAGGAAAGAGCTTCATCTCTCAGAAGAAGTATGCATGGGAGATCTTGAAGGCATTTGGCATGACCGAGTGCAAGGAGATAGCTACACCTATGAAGGTGAATGCAAAGTTATCCGTCGAGGATACATCAGCACTAGCAGACATTGGGAGGTATAGGAGGTTGGTCGGCAGTCTAATCTACATGTGTAACAGCAAACCAGATATCAGTTATGCTGTTGGTGTTTTGAGCAGGTTCTCAAACAAACCTCATGAGAGTCATTGGAAGGCTGGGATGCGGGTGCTCAGATACTTGAAGAAAACTCTTGACTATGGTATCACATACAGTTTCGAAACTTCTCTTGTGGGGAACTGTGACTCAGATTGGGCAGGAGACATTGATTCCAGGAAGTCAGTTTCTGGTTATTGTTTCTCTTTGGGTTCAAGAATTTTTTCTTGGATTAGTAAGAAGCAACCAACAGTGGCATTGTCTTCTACCGAAGCAGAGTACAAGGCAGCTTGTTTTGCTGCATGTGAGGCCGTATGGTTGAGAAGGATTCTATGGCATATGGGAGTGCAGGATGAAGAACCAACTGTGCTGAGATGTGACAATCAGAGTTTCATCGCCATTGCCAAAAATCCAGTGTTTCATGCACGCACCAAACATATGGAGATCCAGTATCACTATGTGCGTGATTCGATGGAGGATGGGATAGTGGAATTGGTCTACTGTCCAACAGAGGAGAATGGAGCAGATATCTTCACCAAAACACTTACGAAGGATCTACTTCAAGTTCATCTTCAGAGACTCGGCATTGGGCCGAGGAGATATGTCACCTATGGGTGGACATTGAGGGGGGGTGTTAGATATGATCAATGCCCCACCCTCATTAGGTGCTACCAATGATCCATGGTGCTCAAAGTTGTAAGGCCCCCATTATGAGGAGAAGCCAAGTGTGAGCCCGGACATTGGTGGAGTCCTGACTTGTATATCAGATGAGGTCTATGTGACCGGATGGCAAAAACGTGACCGTTGTGGGTCTAATCTTTGGGTTAGACGGAGTGGTTAAGCTGGTAGCAACTCGAGGCGCATTGCATGCCCCTGGCAGGGGGTCCCAGGGGGGCCAGCGGCCCCCTTGGTGGGGGTCTGGGGCAATGCCCCCGGCCCGATGGTAAAGGAAATATTCCCTGGAATATTCACTGGCCGACTAGTGGAGGCTCATATGGTAGGTTGAACCTAACGACCTTCGCGGGCTATAAAAGATAAACCCCTTCACAACCATCTCTCACTCATCTTTCACCCAGTCAGAGTTGTTGTTCCAGCTAGCCTTAAGCTCTTTACCTATCTTCTGTCTAGATCGCCATCTAAGCTTCACACAGTGGAAGCGCATGGGTGGACAGAGCCATTTTTGTATCAGTTGTTTGAAGTTAAAGAATTTACTGATTCTCCTCTTATTTGTTGTGTACTCTCTATCTCTTTCTCAGATTCTGTTCGCTGCGCCATGTAATATTTTACACTTATGAGCTAACTCTATCATGTCCTCAATGCTGCATTCATTTCTTGAGTTAAAGCCACATTCACAACTTCCAAAGTAGCTACTTTATGTTTGAACTATTTGATTTGAGCTTGCTGGGAATCCATCAAAGTAGTAGCATCAATCATCTATTTATGAATATCCTTGAGGGCTGCTATTTTAGATGCCAAGTCCTCCAAAGCTTTGCTCAACTGATTAGTCTGGGAGGCAACTTTTTCTTGCAATGAATTATAAACTCCCATATAGATAGACTGAAGACATGAAGTAAGGGAAGTCTCTAATGTAGACTAGACACTAGAAATCAATTGGGAAAACAAAGATCCAACCAGCATCATATGTAAAGCAGAGGGAATCTAAATCTACTGATCTAGATGTCCATCCCTTTGGGTAGAAAATAAGTTAGGACAAGACAGGAATGAAGGGAGAGAACTGCTAGAAATAGGAGGGATAGTGACTTGCACAGGAGGATCAGCAATTGAAGTTGGGGAGGGACTAGACAACCCTATGGTACATTTGCATTTAGTTCGAAAGAACCTAGGAGGGGTCTCATCCTCCATGTTTGAATGCGGCTACAATGGAGGAGGAGATGGAACAAAAGGTGGAGGCTACTTTAGAAGAGGAGTAGGATCAGCCCACTGGCACACCACCAGGAGGAGGGGCAAAGGCAATAATCTTTTGAAGGAAAACACCATAAGAAACATTACTACCTTGACATTTTTTGACTCTCTAAAAATGTTGATCCATCTTGGCCAACATGAATGTAGCCCAATTAAACTTGGTTGCCTAAGGATCCAAACAAATACGGTAAAAAACTCCTTGGAAAGATATTTGAAAGTAGGCTTTCCAGACATGAATCTGTCTTGTAGGAATTGGCAGAGTTGCTTCCACACCAGAAAGGAGATATGAGCAAAAGAAGCCCTAGAACTAGTAATAATTTTCATGGACACCAAAGGGGTAGATGTCTCCTTTTGAAAAAGTGAAAGGATCTCCTTGACGGTCAATAACTGATTACCACTAGGTAAAAATGAAGTAGAAAGAGGCAAACATAACACTTCACTAGTATTGGCAATGGAGAGGCAGAAGCGTCGATCACCAAACTATTTTTTGTATGACACTAAGAAAGAGAAGCAAAGCCTGTTATCCATTGGCGGAAACTTAAGTGCTACAAATGAACAAAGACTAGCATGGTGAATAAAATTTCCTTCCAAGAGAAGGGAATAGTCATGCACCAGAAATGGCACATGCTAGATCACAATCAAGGGAGTAGAGGAAGATGCCATTCAGACTACACATGATATGCACACACACAACCACAAATGGAAAAATTCCTACAAAACCCCAAACAAACCACCACTAAGAAAACTATCAAGATAAATAGAAGAACAGGCAAAACCGGACCAAACTTTTCCAAGAAATCCACATTCTATGGAAAAAATTCAACATGACCTATGCACTCATGCAACCAAAAGCTTCATGCTATGCAAACAATCAAGCACCCAGAAACCCCGTAATCAAGTATGCCAAAAGAACTAAAAGTCAAGCACACTGCATCACTAGACTCAAAATAGAATCACAGATTCGGACCACCAAAAGAACTCAGACCAATACGATTGACACCATTGATTAAGAAATCCCAATCCTGTAAACGTAGGCATATAGCTAAGGTGCGGTGAAGTGAGCGGGTGATTGCTATCGAATTCATTTATTAGATGATCAATTAAGCTTGGTTGATTATTAAATTAATACGTTAATGCAAGGTGAGTCATTTGCGTAGCCCATTCCTTCTCATTTTGACTTGACTGGACAAGGGTTTGGGGGGTTCAGTTTTAATTTCAAATATTAATGGTGTCTAAATAGCACGTGTGCGCATGCACTGTGGATAAATTTTAGAAATTAGCTGGGTTAGTGTGTTAAAGTGCGCATGCAATGGCGGGAGTTCCTTTTATAAATAATGGTTCGTTTCATTTTAATCAAAAATTTAGGAATGTACATTGAGTTAATTGTGCGGGTGCAATGGTCGGATGATTTGTATTTACAATTACTTGTGTGTTGATGTGCATGTAAAGGAGGAAAAGAGGAGAAGAAAGAACCTAGCGGTGTGTCAACACCCACAAGGTTTGAAGCGCACAATCCCTTGTCCAAAAAATCCATAGAAGAGAAAAATCCACAAGTGAAAATAGTAGGGAAACTAGGTAATAGTCGGCCTCCTATCAAGATCTAAAGCGCACAATCCCTCATCCAAACAATCTATAGAAGAGAAAAATCCACGGGTGAAAACAATAGGGCAACTAGGTAACAGTGGGGCCTCCTATCAAGTGCGGAAAAACCAAAGACTAACGCCCTGTTTTAAAACAGAAAATTCTAGCCCATAATCAAATTCAAAATGAGTGCATAAACTCAAGAAGAAGCACTTCTGATCATTCATGAACAATGTCCTGAAGAAAAGAGGTCATTTCCTTCCATTACAACCATAAAAATCCCATGTTTTCTCATAAAAATGGACCATAATAGTGGGCTGCCCTATTTATGACTAGTTATTTCAGCCCATAACAGCCCGTATGTCTTCAATATCCTCACCCTTTACTTGCCCCAAAGTCACTCAAGTACTTGGGTACAAGTCGGGCTTCATTGGACCAAGAATATGGTAGACAAAATGAGAGAAGTCGTGCATAAGAGCAGGCTAAATACTCTTCTCTCAGATTTCCCTCTTTTATAGACTGTTTCAGCATGCATTTTCGTCAGACCAAAGAGGCAGAGAAGTGGAGCTCTCACCATGTTTACATCTTTAGTAGTTGGGCCTGTTGATCTTCAGTTTGCATGCTCCATTTCATGCACCATAGCTCCAGCTCTCTCCAGTTTGCCTCAGACTGTGCAGCCCACATTTTGCACCAAAAAATGCGGGCTGCTCCCTGCTCAGTCCTTGGTCACTTTTTGACCTACCCAGGTCACTTGCTGGTCACTTAAGTCTGTTAGTCCAAGTCCCATGTGGACCTAGTGGACTTTTGGTAACTTTTGGCATCTTTCTTGGGTTATGACCATATTTTTGTCCCTGAATTAATGTGATTTATCTTGCAGACTATCAATTACTTCCAGATGACCAAGTTGTAGGTTCCCATAGACTTATATTTCATAAGTATACATGGTATAAGTGAAAATTATAAAAGAACTTGTGTAACTAATGTGGTTATTGGATAACAATGTCTGAATTTTGTATGCAAATTTCTCATATAACTTCCAGTGAAGCTCTTATGTGTTCAAGAATCCCATGATTTATATTATGAATAGTAAACTCTTTGACATTCACCCCTCCTAACATGCACATCCTCCGGCATGTGCCATTTCATAAGATTACAGGTCAAGGAGGGTCTTCTTCTTCATCTTCATTCTCTAAGTCTTTTTCTTCCTGTATGTCTTCAAGTAGAGGGCTTATATCTAAGTCATCAAGTTCATAAGTTGAAGATTCTCTTCGTTTGAAGAGTTTGATTTGTTTCCTAGCTATTGGAATCTTTATCATGGTCCCATCCATTTCAGCCAAAGAGTAAGTAGCATTATTATGTACTACTTTTACAACATATGGTCCAAACCATCGCTTGGCTAACTTCCTATGAGCACTATATTGATTGTCCAAGCTGCTATTATAGACAAGAACCCAGTCATTCTCTTGAATAGCTCTTGGACGGAGTCGATGATGCTTGTCAAACCTCTTCTTATTCTTTAATCTTGCTGTTTTTAGCCTTTCAATGGTTGTTTTGATATCTTCTGGCCTTCTTTCAAGTTTCCTTATGCGTAAAGACAGCAATTCTTCTCTATTCATTCCTTTATCCCAAGGCAAGATACTCCATGTGACAATGGATTCCTCAATAGGCATAATGGGTAGCTGTCCATACATGAATTCAGCTGGCATATATCCTGTTACTGCACTATGGGTAGTTCTATCAACCCATAATGCGAATAGTAGCATTTTAGGCCATTCCCTCAACTTTCCTTTGCATGATTTTGCTAAAGCTTTAAGAATTGGTTGATGGCCTCTTTCACTCTTACCATTGCCTTCAGGATTGTAGGCTAAAGTAAGAGATAGCTTAATTCCCAATTGAGCAAAGAAATGGCGAGCCTCATCGGCATCCAATTCTCCCCTATCAGCAATTACTTTAGCAACACATCCATACCTGCAAAATACTTCTTCAAGTAAAAATCTACAAACAGCATGAGTGGACTTTGTTGTCAAGGCCTTTCCTTCCACTTGATTTGTGAGATCTTCTCTAGCAAGTACTAGATATCTCATGTTCCAAATTCCAATAGGTATGGTTACTAAATCAATAATCCATCTATAGTGAATAGATAAAGGATAGGTAGGCTGAAGCCCGTCTCTATGCTTTACCATAGAATACATTTGACAAGCATAACAAGACTCAAAAAAATGCTCAATGTCTTTATACATGTTTTGCCACCAAAATTTCTCTTTTATTTTTGCAAAAGTGCCCCATATGCCTCTATGACCAGCCAATAGGCTTTCATGGAATTCTTGCATGACCTGTCTTTGTGTCTTTTTATCTCCTAAGACACGAACATGCTCCCTTCCTTTCTTTTTCTCATGCCTCCAAAGGTAACCATCTTTAAGAAAAAAACCATAAGCTTTTCTCTTAATTCTCTTGAACTCTTCATTAGTCCAATCTTCCTTCTTTGTCATAGTGCTCAAAAATTGGCCAATTTTTAGCCAATCATCTGCATAATATTCTTCTTTGAAGTGTGAACAAACCATGACAAAACATTGAATATGCTGTTTACTAGCTATCCATTGTCTTGCTGATGAAAAATTTGTTTTAGCAATTGAACCTGATGTACTTGCTGTAATTTTTGTTGTACCTGCATTTTTGACTGCTGAATCAATATTTGATTCAGCTATACTTGCTGTTTTCAGATTTGTACCTACATTAACAACATCATTTATAAACTCTAATTCTTCTTCATCCATCATTTCTTCTTTATCCATATATCTGGCACGTGAAATCATGTCAACAACTAGATTATCTCTACCTGCAATATGTTTCAAATCAAGATTTAAGGATTTAATATAGGCTATCCATCTTAGCATGGCTATGTCAGGAGTGGAACAGTTGGCAATCATGCCCAAGAGTGGAAGGCAATCTGTCTCAACTATAACATGTGCGCCCATGAAGTACTCCCTGTCACATTTTAATGCAGTTACTACTCCCCAAAGCTCTCTTTTAATTTGAGCATACCTTCTTTGTCATTCATTAAGAACCTTTGCTCCAAAGCGGATTACATATCTGTTGCCTTCAAGGTCGTCTTGACCAACTGCCCATCCTATTCCAATAGGACTTGTGCCCACTGTGAGTATAATGGGCTGTCCATTAGAGTAATTAGCCCTTTTTAAAGTGGGGGCTGAAGTTAGCATTTTCTTAAGTTTTCGAATAGCCTATGTGTGTTCTTTTTCCCATATAAACCTTTGGCCCTTTCTCAAAAGCTGATAAAGACTTTTAGCAACATGGGAAAAATGTGGTATCCAAATAAGATAGAAGACACATGCTCCAAGAAATCTTCTCACTTCTGAAACATTTGTACATTCTTCTTGCATTTTGCTGATAGCATTTATTTTGGATGGAGAAGGCTTTCGGCCATATGGACCACACATATGACCGACCACAAGGACTTCTTTGACTCCAAAAACAGATTTAGCTCCTGAAAGGGTAAGATGAACTTCTTCTAATTTAGATAAGATTTGAGCACAATCATTAATATGATCAGAAACATACTTTCAATATCCAAGCTCATTGAGTTCTTCATTTTTCTCATGAACTTCACATCCTTTGATTGGAACATCATCAAGAAAAGGAAGAGTCAATTGAGGAATATAATCCCTCAATACTGTATGCATAGCATTCATCATGTGAGCTATTGAATTCGTAGCCCCTTGAGGTAGAGTACACATACGGACTAGGCCAAGAGGTGTCTTCATTGTGGTAATGTCACGGCTTTCCAGAGCAAGCTGAAATTGGTCGTAGCTTGAATATAAGTCTCCCATGGAATAGATTTCCCTACCTGCAAAAGCTTCAGCAAACTCATCTACAATTGGTCCTGATCCAACATTTCTTATAGTGACTTTATTGACGGGTTGTAAATCTTGAATAAATCGTAAAGATCCATTCTTCTTAGGTACAGTAAACCATCGATTGGAATATGGAGCTAAAGATGGCTCCAATATTCGCATTTTTATCTTTTCATTTAAAAGTTCCAATAACTTAGGCAAATGAGCCCTTGGAACCGGAATTGGTTTAAGATTCCAAGGCACATGTGGGACCGTAAAAATTACCATTGGTGCCACAATGCTTGGATCCACACAGCCAATTTCATGTGGCTGAAATGAAAAGGCTTTACCATGGTTCTTTAACATCTGCATGAAGATTTGCTTTTCAGCCGGCAAGAGAAAAGAGTCTTCACCAATTTTCAGCTTTTGTAGACTTTCTGCTGTAAATTGGTGACCAATATCTTTAGGATCACGAAGGCTTGGTTGTTTGGATACCCTTTCTGCCAGTCCTTTGCTTTCAGGTGGTAGAGGAGTAGCTACCGGCTTGACCTTCTTATCAACCGTTTTATACTTTGTTTCTACTCTTGCTTCATCCTTGTTTGGCTATCCAAAATCTTCATAATCTACAAATTCTTGAATTATGTCATACATATCCAATGTACATACCTGTATGGACTGATTTTTAGCTTGATTTTCTGCATGAACGGCTATATAAATTTCAACCATTGTATCATTATAATTCAGCCCATAAAATAGTCCTGAAATTTCTTCATCTTTAGGTAAAATATCAATTTGCTTCAGCTCTTGCTCCATATGACTCAAATACTTTCTTTCAACCCTGTTCATGGCTGAAAACTGTTCATAACAGCCTACACCATCGGCTGAAAAAACCTGCAAATCAGCTTTTGCCCTTGCCTCCTTCATATGTGGAGCAATTTTTTGTGACATGATGCACTGCCATAGCCTCCACTTATAGCAGCGCTACCCGAAAACCCTTAAATTCGCGGGCATTAGGAGGAACAGGATGATCTCTCAATCGATCCCTATTCCGATGGTGATTAACACAGACAGTTAGGAATTGAATAGCTTTATCATTATCCTTGCTTCTTATCCGAGCATATGATGAACCATCATCAAGAGCCTTTGTCTCTAAACGAGACTCGGAAATAAATGGTTGTCCAAGAATGATAGGATAACTGCAGGAATCTTGAACAAAGAAATGAAATTCATCTTTTACATTACCAATAGTAACTTGTACATAAGGACATGCTACATAAAGATCGCCAGAGGAGTTATTGGCTGCCTTCATGCGCCATCCTGGGTCCACATCAATGGGCCATCCACCATTCTCATAGAGACTTCTTGATATAACATTAATTTTCGAACCATGGTCTATAAGGGCAATGCATGGAGTTTCTTTCTCACCAATTTTAACAACAGTTTCAGTAGTCGCCCTTGCCCAATGGGTACGGGAATAGTGACTACTAGGAATAAAGTGAGTTTCACTTTCTTCTTGCATGTTGTGAAGAAGAGTCTCTTTCTTATGCATGGGCTGCACTTTAGATTGAGAAGTTCCCACCATTATGGCTTCTTCAGCTTCTACTTCATAAAGTTCTTCATCTTTGGCTTCTATGGCTGCAATCAATTCTTTGATTGCCTCCAATCGAATCCCTTGAGTTTTCAGCTTCTCTTCATCCTGCAAATATACATGAAGTACTTGCAAAAAAGCATGTACAAATTCTTCAGTTTCCTCACCAACATATTGTCTTTTTCATTTAATTACATCAATTATTACATCATGAAATCCTCATTTTACAATACCGAGAATTTCACCTAATGTAAATTCAATTCTACTTCCAAGAATCCTTTCTTCTAGGATCTGTTTAAGATCCGTTGCGGTTTCTATGTCAGACTGCAACTTGTAAGTGGGATTTTTGCTTTTTCTTTTTCCTTCTATCTTCTTTGCTTGAGGGGCATCTCCCATGTCAAATTCTGGTGGCGGCGGATTTTCAGCAGCCTTCTGTTGGTCTGGTTTACTTCTTGTTATGTGTTTAGTTGGTCCTGAAGAAGAAGGACCGGCAACATCTTCTTCTCTTTTCTTCTATCATGGCTTCTTGATTATTAATTTCAGCTAACCGAGCAAAAGCTGAAAATGAATCCACAGGCTCAGACCAACCGGTTCTTCCTCGGATACATTGACTGGCAATGGTTAAATCATCTTTAGTCGCCTTGCCTTGCTCCATGCATTCCAAGGCATGCGTCCACACTTTAGATTTTGCATTAGTTTTACATGCTTTAACAATTTCATTAGTTGGCTCAATTTGCAGCCCATAAGTTGCAGCATCAACAACTGCATAGGCCATTGTTGTTGCCAAATCCTCCAATCTTTTCTTCATGCCACCGTTGCCGAAGTTTGGCTCAAGAGGAAGCCCGGTTTCGGTTGCATGAATTTTACCATCCTTCCAAAAGACTAATTTTTGTGCTTCAACTTCACGGAATGCACCGCACTCCCTTTTGTCATGCTGAAGGCTATCACACCAAATGCAGCGTCTTTTGAAGCCTTCTCGTGTAAGCCTTTGGGTAGTTGACCGACCCCTTTCTTCTACTTTTACATCAAGCCTTTCTACTTTAGAATTAATTTCCGTTAAATTAAGATGGAGATCTCGCATGCTTTTAATTAGCTCGTCCATGACATCCTTCTTTGGAGAAGGAACAGCAGAATTTCTTGGTTGCTTGGCCATAGAGACAAGAGATCAAGAAACTGGGATAGGCTCCTTCATAGATTCAGTTATTGCAGGGGTTGATCCCCATCTTAGGCGCAATCGCTCTCTTCAAGCAATCATATTAACTGCTTCAGTGACATCACTCCAAGCAGTCTTCAATCCCGACTCAGAGTCAGGGTCTTCAAGTCGGTCAATCAATTTCTCCTGAAGAGAAGAATCTGCAACCTTTAAAAATAATTCAATCTTTTGACTTTCCATACCTTGTTGGTCATCAGGATCTAGTTGGGCAAATTTGCTTTCAAATTATTGATGAAGAGCAGTAGCGGTTAGACCCTTATTGGGCCTTTCGACCCATTCGGTGAAGACTTTCTTTGTCATAAGGCCAGAATCTTCAAGGAAAATTTCTTCTCGAAGAGCCTTCTTGAACACAGTCCATCTAGCATCTTTTTCGAAAAGACCATGAATTTGGTCCTAGAGACCATGCACAGCCAAGCGGGCAAAGTAACGGCTCCAGGCATGTTGAGGAACTCCAAAGAAGACCATCTTGTCAGTGTAGAGGTGGATAAAAGAGGACACATTTTTCCCATTAAATTGCTTGATCTCTTGTCTTACTGCTTCTAAGGCTTTAATGGCAGCAGCATCAATCCTCTCTTCTTCTTATCTCCGTTGTTGTTGCAATTGCAACTGCTGCTGAAATTGCAGCTGTTGTTGTTGGCTTTCTTGCATTAGATGAACCAACTGTTGCAAGGCATCTCCTCCTGAACTTGATGATTCTCCCATTGGACTTCTTCTTCCGCAGCGGACCTTCATGTCGCGTTCACCACTGTCGTCGCGTTAAGGGTTGAAGGTCTACCACCGGGGCTTTAGTGCAGAAGAAGAGTTTAGGATTCAAGATTCAAGAAGGGAAAATAGATTGGGGCTTAATAAGATTCGGGATTTAGAAATGATTTAGGTACGGAAGAAGAGTTCAAGCTTTTTCACTATGTACTTAGCATACATGAACGAAAGAAATAAGTCTATCTTGATTACATCAAATGCCTCTGGATACATACATCATATCATAAAGGATATTTTCAGATTCTCAATTTATTTATGAATGTCAAATGCAAGTTCTAATGGTATTTATTTCAAGTACATAGATGGATTTCAACCCTTTGGATCAAGTATATTGATGATAGATTCAAATGCATCCAACATTTGGGCCAAAGATACATGAAATGAATTGAAGTATAATTTTAGCTTAAGCCCTTTTTTAAAACAAAAAATTCCAGCCCATAATCAAGTTCAAAATGAGTGCATAAACTCAAGAAGAAGCACTTCTGATCATTCATGAACAATGTCCTGAAGAAAAGAGGTCATTTTCTTCCATTACAACCATAAAAATCCCATATTTGCTCATAAAAATGGACCATAATAGTGGGCTGCCCTGTTTATGACTGGTTATTTCAGCCCATAACAGCCCGTATGTCTTCAATATCCTCACCCTTTACTTGCCCCAAATTCATCCAAGTACTTGGGTACAAGTCGGGCTTCATTGGACCAAGAATATGGTAGACAAAATGAGAGAAGTCATGCATAAGAGCAGGCTGACTACTCTTCTCTCAGATTTCCCTCTTCTATAGACTATTTCAGCATGCATTTTCGTCAGACCAAAGAGGTAGAGAAGTGGAGCTCTCACCATGTTTACATCTTCAGTAGTTGGGCCTGTTGATCTTCAGTTTGCATGCTCCATTTCATGCACCATAGCTCCAGCTCTCTCCAGTTTGCCTCACACTGTGCAGCCCACATTTTGCGCCGAAAAATGCGGGTTGCTCCCTGCTCAGTCCTTGGTCACTTTTTGACCTACCCGGGTCACTTGCTGGTCACTTAAGTCTGTTACTCTAGGTTCCATGTGGACCTAGTGGACTTTTGGCAAGTTTTGGCATCTTTCTTGGGTTCTAACCATATTTTTGTCCCTGAATTAATGTGATTTATCTTGTACACTGTCAATTACTTCTAGATGACCAAGTTGTAGGTTCCCATAGACTTATTTTTCATAAGTATACATGGTATAAGTGAAAATTATAAAAGAGCTTGTGTAACTAAGGTGGTTATTGGATAACAATGTCTAAATTTTGTATGCAAATTTCTCATATAACTTCCAGTGAAGCTCTTCTATGTTCATAAGAATCCCATGATTTATATTATGAACACTAAACTCTTTGACAATGTGTGCGTGGATTTTAAAATAATAATAAGAATTTTACAAGACTAGAATTGAAAGGGCGGGCCGGAACACACACAGGTGGAGAATAGTATGACGGACGCATTGATGCACTTGAGAAGCTAAAATTGGGAATGTGCGTGCGCAAACATGCATAATTTCAAAACGTAAATGCATAGAAAAATGAATTTTGAAAAATTCGACAACCAAAAGAAAACCCAGAAAGAAGAAAAAATGTACAAAATAACATGCCAGACAGGTATGTTAAATGAGAACATAGTTTTGATAAGGATAGGATGCATTCGCAAGGAGAAAATTGTAAAAACATGCTCGAAATGAGAAAGAAAAGTAATACAAAAAGAGCCAGGGGTCGAAACCTGGCGAGGTGAAAAGGAAAAAGGTCAGCACTGATGTGTTGGACTCGATGAATATGCAAAAATGCAATTCCGAGGGAGGTAAAGTGAGTTCGCATGGGAAAAACAATAAACATGCATCTACTACTAGATGCAAAAATTAATTGTGGAAGATGTGTGCATCGAAATAGAAGACAATAAAAAGAAAAAATGTTAGGACAAGTGTGGATGATCGGGTGATTAGGTTAGAATGCATTTCTGGGATATGAGGAGGCATTCATATGGAAAAAAAAGAAAGTTTCAAGGAGAATAGGGCATGTTTGCATGGAAAAAGGACAAAAAAAGTGCATGAAAAAGACACAAAAACCCGCAAAAATTAATAACGAACAAACCATACCTCAAAATGACTACTGGTAAAAGGGAAAATGGCAAGTGAAAGGTACAAGTTAGGGTTGTCACATCCATTGGCGGTTATGAATCAAAAAGAGTGCATTCACATGGGAACACATCAAGGTGACATAAAATTCTTCAAAAATGAATAACTTGGAAACCGTTGATTAGAACAGGGGGCTGTAAAAAGAAAAAGTGTACCATTCAAAGGGAGGATACATTCACATGGAAACCCATCAAATCAAGCGATAGCGAGAAATAGGGGGAACATCCTCAGAACTACGGTGAGAGAGGATGGGTGGATGGCCAAGGGACCCCATCAGGGTAAAATCTAGTCGTGTCATATGTGTATGATCAGAATCAAGATATGCATGAGTATCTACCTTGTAGACGTGCAAGGATGTATCCCCATACTTGAGACTTGAATGGAAAGGGTGAACGAAGCAACACGAACCTAAGACTTGAGACTCGACAGGACACCAACGTCCCCATACTTAAAACATGACCATCACTTGAAAACAGAAAAAGGAATAGGGTTAGAAACACTTGGCACGATTTTGTAGATAATCGACGGTGATTGTTGATGGCATGCGCGGTATCACAGTCATTTGCACAAGGTACCAAAGCGTCTTTACATCACACATCCATCATGGCAGGTACCATGTAGCAGCACCCAGGGAGGTAGCTCTGTCGGTGAAATTTGTCGGTGATGATGAAGGGTTTAATATTCAACTCACTGTCGCTCACGAAGGAGGATGAAAGAACACACGCTCGCCCCAACTCCCACGTTGCTCAATGAATAATCATGGGAACCCATAACTCACACCCGATTTAGAATGGAACAAGGGAAAAATGATTCAAAGGGAGTATGCCAATGTGCACAATTAATGGGGTAAGAGTATGTTCCAACCCATCTGGCATAGGTTCAAGAAGGCAAGTCAGGGAGCCTGATAGTGCAGTGCATACAATTGAGTGACGTGTCCTATGGTAATGGCAAGAACCCATCCTGTGTGTGTATAGTAAAACGGGAATGTATCTAACTCCAAGTGTCATAATGTCTCTCAATCCTCACCTCTCGATAATTGATTGAGGAAACACCAGTCCCGCTCAGCCCCCCCTCTGTCTCACACTTGGTTGACAGCTATAGGAGGGCAGCATGTTCCTGAAACCCATTGATGTAATCCTCATGGTCACTTGTGCAAAGGGTATATGCCTTGTACGCAATTTATGGTGCAACTGTGCATCTCGCCATGTGCTAGCATACGGTGCAAGAAGGAAGTCCAGGGAGCCTTATAGTGCCATGTAGAGAAACAATTTTGTGCTTTGTGAATTGAGAGGCCCTTCTCCCATGCGTGAGATGCTCTATTCACACATCTCACCTCTCTATTAAATGTAAAGGACAAGGACTAGTCACTCACCCCCCCCTCTGTCTCACGCTCGATTGATAAATATAGAGGGTATCCCATACTCATATCCCCATCCGGTTAGGATGAAAGCTCACAACGCTCTAAGTTTATCGAGGAAGATCAGCTTTGTCTATTGCAGGTATCAACATGAATCGGTTGATAAAGAGGTTGACCCAAGGAGGTAGCCAACAAGGTCAGTGTTGGGATTACATGTTGGAACCTTCGTCTGTTGTAGGAACTAGAAGCACTAGAGAGGTTGTAGGATTCAGCACACCAAGGGAGGTGGCTTGAAAACTTCACTTGTAGAAGTTCGGCTAGAGATTCGTCGGTGACGTTGGACTACGGAGTGTTACCACCTTTTCCATAGCCAGCTTCCCGTCCATTGAGGAAGCTATTGACGGTGATTATTAGGATCCCCACGGGGGTAATACTTCTTGAGACAATAGCCATTAATAAGTAAGGGATCATCCGAAGCATCGACTGTTTGGACTTGGACTGAGCCATTCCGATTGAGGGCAAGTACCTTATAAGGACCTATCCAACATTGTTGAAGCTTTCTTGGAAACTTGCCAAACTGGGAATCATAAGCAAGGACTAAGTCGTTTTCTTTGAACTATTTCTTCTTGATGAAGTTATCATGATAGACCTTTCTACGAGCTTGTGTGGCTTCCATGCACTATAGGGCCATCCTACGGATCTCATCAAGACACTTCAAGTGCAAGAGACGGCATTGCAGGGACTCAACATTGCCCAAGGCGTTCATTGATGGCCATGCACAAAGAGGGTAGCTTGAGTTCAACAAGAAAGACGGCTTCTATTCCATACACTAAAACTGAAAAGGAGTTTGTCCTATAGGTGACTTATGGGAGGTTGTGTACACCCAGAGGGCCTCTATAGCCAATCATCCCAATCATGATTATGTGTGGCTATCATTCATGTCAAAATCAAGGAGAGGATGCAATTGGTAACTTCGACTTGGCTATTAGCTCTAGGGTAATAGGGTGTGGACTTATGATGACAAATCTTGTACAATTCTGTCAATTCTTCCATGATTTTATGAAGAAAGTGGGTACGGGATTGTCAAAATGGGTGATGATATTCTCGTACAGGAACAAAGCCATACTATTCCCATTGTCCTGCTTTAGAGCTTTAGCTTCACACCACTTTGTTACGTAATTTGTATAAACCAAGATGTATCTATTCTATTTCCTTCAGATTGGTGGATCAATGGGACCCATGAAATCAATTCCCCACTTCTCAAATGGCTTCATGGGAAGAATGGGTTGTAGGGGCATGGCACTAGATTTGGTATTCTTTCCCATTCGCTGACACGCATCACACTATTTGTAGTAATCATAGGCATCCTTGTAGAGGATCGGCCACCAATATCCTGCAAGTAATGCCTTTCTAGCTATCACTTCTCCCATGAAGTGTTCACCACATGGCTCGTCATGGCATGCTTTCAATACTATGCTGATTTCTTCTCCTGCAACACATCTTTGCAAGACTTCATCCATGCCTTTCTTGTGCAGAGCACCTCCTAACAGGGTGTAGGGGGTTGATTCCAACATAAGATTCTTCCTCTCACGGCTCAAGATGCCAGGGGACTACTATTGGGTTACTTGAAGGTTGGCTATGTCTCTGTACCACTGTGTACCATGGGGTAATTGTTTCAACTAAGCATCAGGAAGGTCTGGATCATCTTGCTCTTCTTCATCATCACTTTGAGGGAATCGCAAAAGGTGATCAGCCAAGACATTAGGGTGACCAAGTTTGGTAACCACTTCAAAGTTGAACTCCTAAAACAAAATAATCCATCTCATCATTGTTTCCTTCATGTCAGCCTTGTTCATTAGGAACAATAGGGCTCCGTGGTCCATGTAGAATTTGAAATGCATTGATAGCAGATAATGTCGGAACTTCTCCAAATCAAACACCATTGCTAGACACTCAAGCTCCAGCATTGTGTAATTTTACTCTCTATCGATTACTTTCTAGCTTGCATAATAGATTGGTTGATCTAACTTTGAGGGGCCCTTTTGGCATAAGACTGCACCTAAGCCTTCAACTGACGCATCAATATGCACATGGAATTCCTTCATCCAATCAAGTGGTTGTAGGATAGGTGCTTCAATCAAACACTGCTTCAGTGTGTTGAATGCCTCGTCACAATCATTGGTCCATGTAAACTCGACATCTTTTCTCAGGAGTTTATGCAAAGGGACTGCCTTCATCGCAAACTGTGCAATGAATCGCCTGTAATAGTCAACATGGCCAAGGTATCCCCTCAATTGCTTAAGTTTAGTTGGGACTGTCAAGGCGGAAATCTTCTCAATCTTAGCAGGATCTATTGCTATCCCTTGTGCAGAAACAATGTGGCCCAAAAGAACTCCTAATGAGACACCTAAGACAAATTTGTCGGGGTTGAGAGAAATCCCATACTCTCGACATATGTAAAAACACTGCTCTAGGTGTCCCTAATGCTCAAGGATTAGGCTATAGATACAGAAGTCATCAAGATACACCTCCATGAAATCATGTAGATGGTTCTGGAAGGCAGCCATAATCACGCATTGGAAGGTAGCATGGGCATTATAGAGCCCAAATGGCATCACTTTATAAGCATAGGTTCCCCATTCTATTGTGAAGGTTGTTTTGGATTGGTCCTCTTCTACAATTTGGACTTGGTTGTATATGTTGAATCCATCCAAAAGGGAATAGAGCTCATGGCCTACCACTATGTCCAACAATTGGTCTATGAAGGGGATAGAGAAATGATCCTTTTTTGTCTTGGAATTTAGCTTTTCAAAGTCCACACATATTCAAAGTTTCCTGTTATTCTTGGGTATGACCACAATGGGTGAAACTCATTCACTATTAGCCACTAGGTACATAAACTCAGCTTCCAAAAGCTTCAATAGTTTGGCCTTCACCAGAGCAGAATAATTAGGATTCATGCACCTCTATTTTTGCCTCACAGGTTTTGCATTAGGCTCTAGGTCGATGTGGTGTTGGCATACTATGGGATCAATCCCCTTTAGATCTTTGTACGACCATGCAAACACGTCTAAGTTCTCCTTTAGTAGGTCTCGCATGGCCACTAGTTCCTCTTCTGGAAGATTTAGACCCAGGCGACATTTAGTACCGTCAGCATCCACAAATGTCAATTGATTTTCACTTTCCACTTCATGGATAAATGTCCCACGAACTGCCTCTGGGTAAAGATCCAACTCCTTCAAAGGAGTGGTCTCATCTTCTAATGATCTATTGGAACTACTATTGTGTTTTAATGAAGGCTTAGCTCACTCTTTGGGAGGCTGAAAATGTATCATTGAGGTTTTGGGTTTAGGTTGGGGATAAAATACTTCTTGGCTCAAGGATCCATCTTCTAAAGATGCATCTAAGAATGTCACATGACAGGAATTTTCTATGCTATGTTTAACCTACAAGACTGGGGATTGTTGATAAGGTGCATCATCATCATCTTCTTTAAGGAAGGGTACCTTTGGACGACAAGAGCTACTATTAAAGGAAGGACTTGAAAGTATATGAGAGATTCGATGGGGATGCACAACAACCATACCATCTTCTGTATGCCTCACATAAAGTGAATAATCAGCTTTGCTTTGCTGAAATCCCATACTGCATAAGAATTTGCTGATTCTATCACACCATGCTCTTGGTGCTTGCTTCAATCCATATAAAGCCTTCTTCAACTTGCATACATAATGTGGGTATTTTGGATCCACATAGCCCTCTGGTTGATCCATGTACACTTCCTCTTCTAAGTTTCCATTCAAAAATGCATTTTTCACATCCATTTGATAAAGCCTCCAACCATAGTTAGAAGCCAAAGCAATTACCGATCTTATTGTCATCATTTTAGCTACTAGACCGAATGTTTCTTCATAGTCCAAACCATAAGTTTGTGCATATCCTTTTGCAACTAGCCTTGCTTTATATCTTTCAAGAGAACCATCCGACGTACATTTGACCTTGTAAACCCATTTACATCCAATGGACTTCTTGCCATAAGGTAGTTTCACCAAAACCCAAGTCTTGTTTTTCCTTAGTGCATTCATCTCTTCATCCATTGCTTGTATCCACTCTTTGCTCTCTACTGCTTCTTCAAAGCAAGTAGGCTCCACATGTTGTACATAAGAAACCATGTATGCATAATGCATTTTCATGAATCCATTATAAGTCAATCTATCAATTGGATACCTTACTCTTTCTGACCTTCTCAATTGAGGTGCACTACCGTGTGTCTCATTTGATCTAGCATGTGGTGGCACATACTTTCCTGCACTTCTAGTGCCAGGTGTTTTAACATGCGGAATACCATACTCATCATCTATAGATTCATCTTCTGAACTTTCAGTCATTGGTCTCTTACCTTTTGCAACTTCTGCACTCCTTTGTGCATTTCTCAATCTACCACTCCATGGACTGTAGCTGCCACTGCTTTCCACATTTTCTTGAGGTCCTGAAGCATCTTCCACTACTGATTTTCAGCCTTACTGTTTGCTGAAATTTTCCTTCCATATCCATTATCATCATTGCTTTCATAGAAATCAACATCCACTGCAATTTTAGGCTTGTAGCATGATTCATATTCACTGAATTTGACATCCCTGCTTATGTATACTTCCTTACTCACTAGATCATAGCATTTCTATTCCTTCTTCTCATCAAGATATCCAAGGAAAAATGCATTTTACAGCCTTAGGTTCCATCTTCTTTCTCAAATCATCCAGAACATGAACATAACAAACACATCCAAAGACTCTAAAGTATGCAACAGTGGGTTTCATGCCATACATTCTCTCATATGGTGACATATTATGAATCAAGGCTGTATGTGTTCTATTCATAATGTGAACTGCAGTATGCACTGCTTTTGCCCAATATGACAATGGCATATTCATTTGGTTCATCATTTCCCTTGCAACCTCTACAATAATCCGATTCTTCCTTTCAGCCACACTATTTTGTTGAGGTGTATACCTGCATGTCAATTGCCTTTTGATACCATGATCTCTCAAGAAGTCACAAAACTCATATGACATGTACTCTCCACCATATCTGACCTCAAACATTTTATGTAGCATCCAAACTACTTTTCATCCAATAGATTTAAATTCCAAGAACTTTTCAAATGCTTCACTTTTATGCTGCATAAAGTACACCCAAGTCATTCTGCTGAAATCATCAATGAAGGTGATATAGAATCTACATTTTCCGCTCATGGAAACATTCTGACATGGACCCCAAATATCTGAGTGTATTATTTCCAAAGGATAGCTGCTTATTCTCCCCCTCTTTGGAAATGGCAATCTGGACTGCTTGCCAAATTGACAAGCCTCACATACATGATCAAAATTCACATATCCTAAATGCGGTAAACCACGGACTATCTGTTTTGATTGCATTTGCTTCAATCTTTGCAAATTAACATGACCAATCCGTCTATGCCAGAATTCCACATCCTTATCTTGCCCATGTCCTCTCTCAACATACATAGAGTTTTGAATCACTGGAGTACTTGCATCCAAAGCAAACAATCTCCCTTTATTTCTACCATGAGCAATCACCCTACCACCTCTCCCATTATGGAACTCTTCAATGAAACATCCAAACTTATTGAATCTCACCTGCAATCCTTGATCTGTCATTTGACCAACCGATGGTAGGTTCTTAGTTATTGTGGGCACATAAAGTACATCACCAAGCTTGTTCTCAATCCCATCTTTAGTAATAAGTGGCACACTACCAATATGAGTAATTTTGTGTAAAATATCATCACCAGTGGCAACATATTCATCATTCTGCACTTGCTCCTTGCTATCAAACCACTCAGCATGATGAGTCATGTGGTTTGTAGCTCCTAAATCCAAAAACCAGTCATTCTCATGAGGAGGATGAGTCATGCTCCCAAGCACATGCTCCATAGCAAATAAATGACCTCTAGGCGATCCACCTCTAGGTCCATAACCTGTACCACCATAAGTGCATGCATAGTGGCCATATTGGGTCCTTCCATGATCCCTAGACATAGCATTCTGTTTTTGATAACAATCCCTCTCAAAGTTACCAAAATGCCCACAATAATGACAAGTGCCATCTCTTTGTGGAGAAGGACTAGACCGTCCTCTACCTCTAGGGAAAGATCCCCCCCTGCCTCTATGCATGAAGTCACCACGACCAAAGTTACCTCTTCCACGAGCAAAACCATAATTACTACAACCAGGTGAAGAGCCTCTAGCTCTAGATGAGCTGCCATGACCTCTCTGGTGATAGAAAACACTATCTCCACCTGCATTTTTGCCACTACTAGATGCATTCAATCCCAACTTGATTTCTTCTGTAAGTAGAAATCCAATAAGCTCCTCAAAGTCAGGCATAGAGCCTTCCCTAACGGAAATAGAGGTATCCAAAGATTTAAAAGTTGGTCCAAGCCCATTTAGTGTCACTGACACTAAATCATCATCATCAACAGGTGCATTAATGGATGCAAGGTCTTCTGCAATTTACTTGATTTCTGCCACATAGTCACTGATACTGCGATTGCCTCTCCATGCACCATGTAATCTCTGCTTAAGTTGTATCTTACGAGCCTCTGTACATGTTCCATACATTTTTTCTATGATTTCCCATGCCTCCTTACAAGTACTTGCCTTTTTTATATGAGGAATCAATGTTTCTGAAATACATACAGAGATCCAATGCGAAACCTTCATGTTCTTCCCAGTCCAATCCTTGTACGCTTTCTTTTGCTCTTCAGTTGGATGTTCGAGAACTTCTAGACATTGATCATCACCTGTTATGAGATCCCATAGACCTCTACCCATCAAAAAATTCTCCATCCTGTAGGACCAAACACTATAGTTGTCTTTGGTCAATTTGTCTCCCATGATCTGAGTGATCTGTGCCATGTCAGAAATTATGACTGCTGCAGATTCAGAAGAAAACAACAATACAATCTGTCCAAAAATGGTATTCAACAATATGACTATCATACATGTGTCCAAAAACTATCATATACATCCATCCATGATGCCAACATGTCATACATTCAGTTCCCAGCAAGAACCATCCAAATCGGATTCCACACGATGTCTGTATGACCCGAAATGCATTAAAACATGGGTCTAAAGTTGACCACTTTTCCTACAATTTTTAAATTTCTTTTGGCTTAAAAGGAAGAGAGAGAAGTCTTCTCCCTAATCTGTGTTCTCCCAGCTTGACCTGCGTGAAGGAAGGATGGCGAATGCCGCTGCTCTTGCTGGACATGTCCAGCTCTCTGCTGCCCCAACCTCTCAGAATCAACTCTCACAGGAACAGAGCACACCACAATCCTGCAAACACTATGTTCAGACCACTGCTGTAAAGGCCTCTGAAGATAACTCAGCACTAGTAGTTGCAACCTTGCATGAAGTAGTTCCCTCATCTATAAATCCTTCTTTGACATCTGCACATTCCTTTAGAAGTATAGCAACCAGCATCTGGAGATCAGAAGACTCTTTGTTTGTAATTGCCAGATCACGCTCTCTTTTCCTCAGCTCAGCCTTCAATTCTCTAAGTGTATTTTCTAACATTGCGCAAATCCTCTCCACGAGCTTTAGCTATCGCTGGTCCATTATTTAACTGGAATAGACCTTGAGCCTTGATCTCCTCTACATAAAGTTGTTTGTACATACCAACCATCCCTTGAAGTGATGTTATGAGCTCAGTCTATTCCTCAAACTTTTTTAGAATTGCAGAAACTTTTTGAGCAGCCTCTTCCACTCACTTTTTAAGTTCTGAATCAAATGCATCCTTTAGCTCCTTCTCACACTCCTCATTTTGATGACTAAGAGACCTGATAAGGGTACAAAGTTGACTGTTTTGCTCAACCAATCCTCGAATATCAAGATGATCCGATATAACAGCATCTGAAGCTGTAGTTGCTGAGAAGGAAGAAGTGGCGACTCCTTGGTAGGATGATGACGATGACGATGACTGTACTGGGCACAAGAAGAAGGAGGCACTCTCTTTCCTCGTCATTTGAATCGGTGGCCTAAGAAGCTATCGCAGCAGTAGCTGCTCCTCTAATGCACCGAGCAAGGTGATTGCTCAGTGAAGTTCCTAGATCAATGTCTTACACTTAGGAAGACTGGGATTTAGGAGCATCTCGCCTAAATAGCCAGCCATGGTTCTTGTTTGAGCTCTCGGTGATATGCACATCCCTCACAGGGTAGGTGATTTGCCAATCAAATTCAAGTCGATGCTTGTACCGGGAAAAATACAGCATAGATGGGTTCTGAAGTGCCTTAGCCCTTTGTGCTCCTAGCATCCATACACGAACCGATTTTACATCCAAAGTGAACCGATTTCTTGCTATTATATATCATTTCCAGCCTCCTTTGGCTTCTAGAAAACCCTCAATGTGAGCTCAATAGCCCACAAATTTGAGCCCCAATAGCTCTTCCAATTGATGTACCTACTTTGAGTGGTTTAGATAGGGATTTGTACCTCATTTAATGATGGACAGCAAGCATTCAATCTGATGTAGACCTCGATTTGACGCGCTCCTCACATCAATCCTTCACTCCTGCTCTGATACCAAATGAAAGTATATGAGAGATTCGATGGGGATGCACAATGAAAGGTGGTTGAGACAAGGAGAGGCTCAAGCTTTCTTCATTCTCTTCTTCTTCAATATTCTCCCACCATATCTCAAAAACAGTTCATACACTAAAATGGTATCCTCAAAAGATAGATACCCCCAAACTTAAGGACACTTTACATACAACAATATGATAAGGCTTAGACTATGCCTTAGACTTTGGCTTATTTCTCAACAGGACTATTCTTCTTAATCCATTTCTTATAAAGGCTTTGCTCATGACGTGACTCATTAATCAGTCCAAAGGTACCATAATCATTCTGTCGAGCATCAGAGAGGGATCTTCTGCTTCTGAGGCTTCATAAACTTCTTCCTCATCTTCGTCTTCTGTGAGTAGGATAGATCCTTCTAGATCACTTTCATAATCTTCTTCTACATTATCACCTTCATCTGCTTGAGGTTCTGTTTCTACATTGGTGACTGCTATGTAAGAGAAGAACAAACTCTCTATTATGTCCTCTACTTCTGCTTTTGCTTCTACTTCTATCTTTGTGTCTATCTCTATCTTTGCTTCTGTCTTTGTCTCTGGCTCTGTCTCTAGCTATGTCTCTATGACGACTACCATATAACAGGGAGAACAATACATCCATGCTTTTATTTTGCTGTCAGAGGGGCTTTCAAAAGTCAATTCGGGTTCAGGTAGGAGGTATTCTCCCATGGACAAGGACTTTTCTTCTTTCCGTAGTTGGCTTACAGTGCCCACTATTAGGAACTATGCCTCTATTTTCTCAGGAAAGATTTGTTTGATGGCCTTTTCATCTCCTGATGTACCATCTGTTACTTCATTGGAGGAATCGGTTACAACTTCGATGGACATGGATCCAATACCTTTTTGTGATCCATACAACTTCAACTCTACTTTGTTGGGTCCTCTGCGGAGGGTTAGGGTTCCTTTGAACCAATCCATCCTTGCTCTTGCTTTAAAAAGCCAAGGTCTTCCCAACAATAGAGGGTATGAGATGTCGTAAGAATTTGATTTTACCACCAAATATGTCAGCCAATAGTGTCTTCCTACGAGGGTTGTCTTTACGTACAGGAGAATGCCCAGTGGTTTGATTTTGCTTTGGTCTGCCAATCTAATAAGCCACTGTGTAGTTTGCATTCCTTGCAAGCCTAGATCCTTCATTGTCATGTCTGTCATTATGTTTACTGATGAGCCTCTATCAATCAATGTATCTGCAATAAAGCACCCCTCAATCCATATGCCAATCTCTGGGATCTCAGGATCCAGGAAGGCGTTAGCCACATCTAATTCCTTCATAGGTTCTGAGGCTGTATTGGACTTGGTCACCATAGAAGGAACAATTCTTAATCCTCTTCTTCTAGTCAATATGATTTTGAATTTTTTTCGACAACTAGGAGAAAACATCAACAACTATCATAATGTTAAGTTTGGTTTAAAAGTGTCTAGGTCTTTGACCAAATCATACCTTTGATAGGATCCACAAGCTTTTCCAATCAGCTCGGAAATGGAGCCATGCCCACTTTCATCTTCCCTTTTTCTTCTAGGAGTGGCAACATCTGCGCTTCTTCTTCATGAGGAGGTACTTTTGCATCCTCTATTTCCTAGACTTCTAGTCCGGTCTTTGTGGCTCTCTATTGCTCTGTAGTGCTCTATACTTCATTGTTCTGGATTACATTGTTCTGCTTTTCCTTAGAAAGGTTAAACTTCATAGTCTTGATAGAGGGAACATTCTCTTTTGGAACTATGGGTTCTCCTTTCTTTGCATGCGTTATTGTGGCCACTTCCAATTCCACCAAATTGGAAGTAAGTTCTTAGGTCTTCTGTTGGGTATCAAAAGTAAATTTCAAAGCAGGTGGACTTGGACAATCTTTTGGAGTGTGGCCTTCTTCTTTGCATTGACTGCATAAGGGCTTGTAATCCACATATCTTCTAGGGTTTGGACAATTCGGTGAGATATGACCCTTTTCTCCACATTTGTAACACTGCACCTCTAATCTCTGACCATTTAACTCTGAGAGGGAAACCTCCTTGGACCAAAACTAGGACCAAAATCCCTAAGCTTTGGTTCAATGTCTTGTGTTGTCATTTTGGATTCTAACAAGTTGAATCTTGCATCTTTATCTTTTTTTCTTTGTTCATGCATCTCTTTTCAGAGATCAGATATCCTCTATATGGTTCTTCCTCAAACAATATGAACAGAAGGCTCCAGGAATGGTTGGTTTTTGGGCATATTCAGTTGCTAAATGTCTCCCTTGATGGCACTTTTTGCACCATTTATTAGAACACATCACATCTCTCCCACCTCCAGTAGGAGTGAATATATTGGTGGTCTTCACTTTCAGCATCTGTAGTTGTTCTATACTCACATCCATAAGCTCTTTCTTGATACTTGCCACTGAATTGAACAGGTAGTCCTTCATATTTTCACCTCTCGGAGTACTTATAGTAGGGTTTTGGGAAGATTCTATGATTACTGCATACACTAGTTGGGTTGATCTAGAGAGTCCTCTATTCTCGTTTTGATTCAGAGCTCGTGTTGAGACTTGGGATTATTGATTCCAGTGGATAGGATTCCACTATTGTTGAGTTTCCATTGGAGGAATTGTTTGAGACCACTATTATTGTGGTTGAACTATCATTTTAGGCATTGTCATTTGTAGCCACTATGGATTAGGTGCATTTTACTGTGGCACTGTTTGCATTTAGGGGTAGGGATAGGGAACTGTCTGTGGAATTGCATTTGGTGGGTATACCATTCCTGGTATGGGAGGAGGTAAGACTCCTCTTCCTGAGGTCATTGACAACCTTGCTTCAACTTGTCATATAGTATTGCACCTTCCACTATAGCTTGCAGATTGACTAGCCTTCTCAATTCCATAAGCTTGTGAACTTCTAGTTGTAGGCCTCTGAGGAATACTCTTTTTTGGATGCCTTCATCCAAATGATGATTGGTCCATCTCTTTAGGATGGATTCCATTCGCAAGACATAAGCTTCTACTCTTTCTCCACAGGACTGTCATGAACTCCTATCACATCCTCTCTTCAAAATCTTAACTTCAAAACCTTCACGCCTGAATTTACTGAGGTTGTCCCATGTGCCAAAATTTCCTATTGCTTGTCTCTCATACCACTGAAATTCCACACCCTTGAAAGTGGCGGGGAATATTGCTAACTAATGCTCAAGGGTTCTGGCATTGTTAACCACACATGATACCATAAACTCTACTATATGAAGATCAGGATCTTCATTGTACTCTCCCTTAAAAATGGGTAGTGGAACTACATTTGCTGGCCTATTATCAATTATTTCCAGGATGGATATGACTAGGAAGGGAACCTTGAGTCACCATGGGTACTTCTATAAAGAGTGCTTTTAAGGCATTAAAGCAGGTTTCTGTTGCAAGTTTGTTCTCGGCCTTGATTTTTGCATTTTCTCTTCTCACATACCTTTGGACTCATTCTAGTGCTTGCCTCTTGATTGTGTCACTCATCAGGGGGTTGGCTCCAACCAATTAATATATACTCAACTAAATAGAATCAAAGGGGCTTTAGTACCTGGAGGACTCTCTAGCCAACATCTCTTCTACTTCCTTCTTTTCTATGTCTATGAATTCAGCTTTCAAACCACTACAAAGGGGGAGAACTCATTCTTCTGAGGATCATTGTTGTGCCATCATCATAATCATGCTAGCTTCTAATAGTTTCAATAGTGTATGTTGTGAAGAACACCCTATTTACCAACTTCTAGTGGGTTGCTAATTGGACAAACAGGAGATTGTCAATGCACCAGGCATCCCATGTGTCCTACTGTTGAACATCTACGAACAAATTCCAACTCTTTTCTTTCTTTTTTTTGTGAACCTCCACTAACCATGACTCCTAAAACTTCTTCACAATCTTCCACTTGATGATGTCTGAAAACTTCTCAATGAATGCCAAATCTTCTATGGATAGTCATTCTCTCTGTTTTTGCACTTCAGTTTGTTCCCAAACAATTTGCCACCAAGATGCACATCTCTGTTGCTTCAACTGATAGAGGAAATAGTCCCCCACATAGAGCCTGCATCATGATGGTAATATGTTTCTGCCATTGTGGAATGAACTTCTTGTGGAAAAAGACATTAGTAATAAGAATATCCAATTCTTCAATGGAAGAAGGAACTTTGCAAATATCCATTGAATTCTTCTCTTCTTGGCAATGACATTTCCCTCATTTTCAGCCTCTTCTAATGCTTGTTGATGGCAAGCTTCCTCAGCTGCGCACCAAAACCATGGAGCCCCAAGAGAGACACCAAGGAAAAAGGGTTTCTACTACAAAGAAAATCTATCTTGTAATATCAACAAGCTTTTGTTTCATCCTTTAGAGAACCACAACAAGGAAAAGAACACCACTAGCAAGAAATCTTCACGCAGTTTCATAGAAACAATTCTCCCATGGCTTTAACTTCAACAAAATTCATCACTCTCTTTGTATTCTTCATAGAATTATTTGACCAATAAAGAGAATACCAAAGAAACACCACTTTGAATGGAAAAATATCACATAGTATTCATCTTCATTTTATCTTCATAGTTTTCTCTCACAATCTCTTATAGATAGAGACATTGTTTGGCATAGAATTGGCTATCTCTGACTATCTCTTTCTCTCTCAATCAATAGTACTTCATATTATCACTAAAATAATCAATAATAACTCATAATACTCCTTTCGTCGTGGATTTCCCTTCCAGAAGGTGTGTCTGATATGAAAGGTCACTAGAGCAACTACAGTGACTCCTCACAGCTCACTACTGTCACTTCACTCCAGACTTCTCTTGAGTCTTTAGCAGTTACTTCTTCCACTTTCTTGAGCTCTTTTAAACTTATATTCACCTATTTTCAAGGCTAGAAAACTTTCCTAAAGTCACACATACATTCCACAGAACACTTATAGAAGCATATAGAACAAAAACAAAGGCTCTACAGAAGCTCAACAGAAGGTTATAGAAGGTCAACAGAAAGCATCAGAACCTCATAACTCATACTAAAACCAATCCAAACTATCAAAAACCATTCACAGAGCTTTCAAACAATACCAACCTTCATCAATCATCAATCCATGCTTCATATAGAAGAAAATCGTAACAAAACTGAAGCTAAACAAAACCTATTAGAACATCACAGAGCCTCATATCTCTATTGAAAATCATCATGAGCTTCCAAAACATAATCAATCTCATCCAAAACACTTTCAAAAACTTCCAAAACAACCATCCATCACTCAAAATCCATAAAAAATTAACCATTCAAGCCTCATAAATAACAAAAATCAACAAAAAAAACCTAGCAATTCAGCATTCAACAATAAGGCAGTGCTGAATGACTCTGTGCCACTATACCTCTTAATACATAAAATAAGATTGAAATCTATATAAAAAGAGCAATAAACAAATCAAATTTTGAACCATATTGAGTACATAAAACCCCCTCTCTCCCTACCATGTAGGGTTTTCTTGCGATGGGTAGGTTAAGAGGTGTTTCCTTTTGGTAGTGAGACTTTGTCAAGCATGAATCAAGAGAGGGATCCACTACAGAAGATGTTTACTGGGTGACTCTGAATGAGTCAATAAAAGCTCAATATAGAATTAGAGATATGGATGTGATTGAGCTAGATCTCCATACCTTGGATGAGCCACAACCAATTAAATCAGAATCTACGGTTAGTTTTGAAGAGAGGAAGGACTACATGTCTTTGTTTGAAGAATCTTGTGATATTTTTGCATGGAGCTAGAGCTGGGGGGTATTCCTCCTAGTTTGGTTGTGTACACTATGTTAGAATGTTGGATATAGAGCATGGCAAAAGCTATGGTGGATAGAAGATGAAGGTTAGATTCATGTTGACATAGACAATGAGTAGAAAACTATTATACAAGTGAATTAGGTTCCAAGATGGAAGCTTGGACTCATAAACACAATCTTTTCTAATGGACTGACAATGACACTAACTCAAAGAGAAAAAAATCATGATATATTATATTAAAAAGGAGAGCAAGTATAATGCTTTATAGGAATAGACTCGGAAGTACTTTCCACCAGTGTGCATATGGGAATTTTCATCCTGAGCTCACACTGCTCCATACAAAGAGGCTAAGCCAGGTGTGATTGCCAACATCTCAACATACTATTCCCCTGAAGGAAGGTAGCCACTCGCTTTGATAAAAACAAAAGTGTATGCCTTTTGAGCTAAGGGATGAACTATTTGAGAAGGTGCAAGAATTACGTAAGGTTGGCATGATATTTCCTGTACAATAGACGAAGTGGTGTTCACTAGTAGTTATCTAGAAAAAGAAAAATAATGAAATTTGGCTTTGTGTAGATTTTAGGGAGCTTAATAAATAGATGGTTAAAGATTACTATCCACTGCCATTCGTTGATCAAATTCTAGATCAGTTAACAGGTAGGGATATCTATTTGTTTATGAACTACTTTGTTGGTTATAACCAAATGGCTATCACAGATGAAGATGAATTAAAAACAACATTTATCACTCTATTTGGCACCTTTGTGTATCATGTGATGGCTTTTGGCCTATGTAATGCATTAGGGTCCTAATAACATACATCAGATAAATCTTTTGGTGATATTTTTTCCATAGGAGTTGAAAGTCTTTATTGATGACCTAGGGACATCCACTACAAAGGAGAGATAGTTGATTATTTTATGAATTTTTTTTGAATGTTATAGATAGTTTTGCATTGCTTTGAATCCAAGAAAATGTGTCTTTGGAGTACGCTATGGATTACTATTGGACCATGTGGTTAGCTCGATTAAAACAAATCCTAAAAAGATAAAGGTTATAATCGCTATGAGTCCATCACATACTCCTAAAAAAGTACACACCTTTTCATTATTAGTCATTTTCTATTTTTTGGAGTGATCCATGTCAAGTATCCTTCAAGGATGTGAAACAAGAATTGGCAAAAGCGCTACCAATCCTAAAAGCACCTAAGAGGTGTGAGATATTTTATATATTTTCAGCAGCTATGATGTATAGTATTAGTAGCTATTTAGCTCAAATTTGGAGAAAAAGTGGTACCATCTGGTTGAATTCGCTAGTTGCTAGTTGGGGGTGTCCAAGATTTCATGGAGAAGTTGTGCCTTGGGATGATCTTTGCAATGAAGAAATTTAGATACTACATCGTATATGAAAAGCTAGTATTTTATATGAAGGTAGAGGGACTAAGACTATTGTTGAATAACTTGCAGCCACTTAACTACCTAGCAAAGTGGCCGATCACTTTGCAAGAAGTTGATTATGAAATTAGAAGTAAGTTGCCAAAGTTGCAAGGTATCATTGAATGTCTTGTGGATTTTGGGAAGCCAAAGGAAGTCTTGTGGTGGTTGAAGAGGTATTGACCTCAAGGATCTATTCAAAATTAATACAGCCTCCATTCCATCTTGGTATATTGCCATAACGCACTATTTATCCATAGGAGAGACTAGAGTTTCTTTGTCAAAGGGTGAAAAGAGGAAAATTAGGTAGCAAGCTTTGAAATTGGCCTTGACTACAAGAACACTATATCCATAAGGGATTGATGATATTTATCACCAATATATTATGCCTGATGAGCTTCCATTTATCTTGGAAGAGTGTCATGACTTCTTGATGGAGGGCACTTTGCTAGACGGTTAGATGCATAAAAAGCCTTGAGAGATGAATATTGGTGGCTGCTCATTTTCCAAGATACATTTGTGTACATTAAGAGATGTGATACATGTCTGAGACATGATAATAGGGAGATTAGGAAGCCCCATTGATTCATACTATGGCTATACTACCATTTCAAAAGTAGGACAATGCTTCACCACCTTTGAGCTAGGAAGTATAAGTTCACTAAGGGTCAATTGGTGTTATATTATGATGCCCATCATGAGCTCTTTTCAAGCAAGTTGGAGCCCAAGTGGGATGGTCTTTATTATAATATTATTTGTATAGGAAAAAATGGCTCTAAAACTCTTTTAGCAGATTTGCAAGGGGTAGATTTCAAAACTAAAGTAAATCAATAAATTGAACTCCTATTATGTATAGGGCTTAATGTTGCACTTGGTGCCTTTGCATGTGCTTCAAGATTCAACTTAAACTTACAAAGGGTACCAAGACTATTGGATAGAGAAAATCATTCCTTATCTTGAGCATCCATATTTAGGGCAGCATTACAACCAAGGTAAAATGATTTGGTGGAGTAAGGCTTATCACATTACTAAGTGGTAAGATGGATCTTTAATGTGGGATATTAAGTTCTATTGCCATTACTATCATAGAGTTCTTGCTAGCATCCCTATTGAGTTCAGTGAGGAACAAGTGATTATACCTCTCTTACATCCTCTCTCTTGATTAGGCTTTGATTATCACAAGTATGAATAGGTTGGTTGCCATGGCAAGTCACAACAATGAAGCCTTGATTTACATACTATATTTTGGTGGAGGTTCCTGAGGACCTAGTAAGAATGCAAGTGTTAGGGTTTTCATAAAAAATCCCCTTCATCTCGTGGTTTAAAAAATGGGAGTGTATTTAAGCATTAATTTTATGAATAACATGGCAGAATATAAGGCCTTGCTTATGGGGTTAAATCTAGCCAAACGTGGTGGTATTCATTGGTAATTGGTGAAGGGAAACTCGTAGTTAGTGATCAACCAATTAAATGGGACTATGGTATGAGAGATCCCATTCTAAGTATGTATCATCGTGTAACATTGGACACTGTCACTAAATCGATTGCTTATTATGCATTCTCTATTTAGTACATTTATGTCAATAAGTTAATGAATCACTTTTCTTTAAGTGTTGATGATGTTCTAGCATGGCCATGAGAACAATTTAGAGACCAGTATTCCTAGTGCATCACTTAATGGGGTGATCATAGCACTCTGACAAGGATATCTGGTAAAGGCAGTACAAGTTATGAAGGGGGAAGAAAGTGTGTGCCAAGTGTAAGACTGTACACAAGAACCAAGGAGTTACACATAAACGAAGATGGATTGAGTTCTAAGAAGAGGAAATGCATTAGCATTGTGTATATGTATTTATGTGTGCATCCGAGGATGCCTAGGAACGTTTACTTGTGTTGTGTAATGAGCATTGCATTCATTTGGGGTCATCCTCTCCCTTACAAGTCAAGGTTTAAGGTCTTTTCTCTCTTAATGAATTAAGGAGAGAAGTAATTCTTTCACTAAGAAAGATGAGAGAGGTAATTCTCTCACTAATAAAGACGAGAGAAGCGATTTTCCCTTTCTGAGGTCTAAGATGACACAAGCTTTTGTGTGGAAGTCAATCTTAAGGTTGAGGCCCAAGGCAATCTAATGAAGTCTCCTTATCTATGGCTCAAGGTGGTTGCATGGACCATAAGTTAAGAATAGAGTTTTAACAAGCTACTTTTCTTAAAATAAACATGGTGAATCCATTTTTAAAATATATCACGATAGAAAGTCGATCTCTAAAAATGGCCTAAAAGGGTTATTAAGGGTTATCAGAAATGACAAGATCTACAAATTTGTATTGAATATTTTTCCATCTGAGTAACGTATAGAGAGATATTCCCAAATTGGTGTTGTAGAGTAGGTCCTGGAACATCCACATCTTGCATGAAGATCAACCTTTCCAATCTTGGCAGTCAAGTCTCTCTCCAAGAAGAGAAGTTGTTGAGCCTATAAAAGGGAGGCTCTCCTTGGGTATGGAGGAGGGGAAGGAAGCATCACTTTGCATACATGCAAGAGCAGGAGAGAAGGCAGTTCGAGTCTCACAAAGTACTATGGAAGCTCTATTGAAATCAAGCACCACGAAGAGAGCCTTACACATGCTGAGAAATCAAGAAGATCAAAGAAGCCACCTTCCGAGTTGTGCAAGATCTCACTGGTTGTATATCGTGCAAGGATCTGTGCAAGTTCAAGCTCGTCAACCCTTGAGTTGTGTAAGTGTTGTGGAAGCTCTGCTAAAATCAAGCTCCAAGAGGATATCCCTACACATATTGTGCAGGAGAGAAGGAGAGACTCAAGAAGGATCAAAAGGTGCCAACTTCTAAGTTGTATAAGTGTTAGCCAGTTGTATACCGTGCAAGGAACCATGATCTTGTTCTCAAGATCTACAAGTTAAGAACTGGTTTATGTGTAATGGAGGAGCTTGCTCCTTATCAATAATATAACTCCACAAGGGGGAGGGGGCGGATTGGCCCATCTTCCAGTCCCTACTGTGTTTTCAATCTCTCTATCTCTCTCTCTTTCTCTCTATATCTTTCTTTTCTCTCATATGTTTTCTCTCTATGCCAGCATAATATTCACCATATATCTTTTAACTATATTAGAAGGTCCAGCGTGTATCTCGAATCTTGTAACAGACACCCTTGAGATCTTTGAGGCATTGACTTGCCAGCTGATTCCCCAACAATGGAATCACATTGCAAACTCCCTAGCTAATTATACCTTTGTTGAAGATGTCTTTCTTAACTATAGTCCTAAGGGGTTTTTACAATTGCCTCCTAATGTTAGCCCCAGGCTATTGTGGGGATTGCTTGTTTGCTAACTTGTTTCATTTTGGTTGCCGATAGTTAGTATGTATTATGAGTAAGGTAGTGATTGACCATCTTCCTATTCTATCATGGACGCACGAGATAGTTCAATGACATATTCGCAGGATACCCCTTGCTATTTGTGTAGGGGGTTTGCTAATAATTTGATGCATTTAGTGCATGAAACCTGAGTAGGACATCACCTTGGTCTAGTTTTATACTTCTATATGGCTTATGTGGGGACTGAGGGTTGGTTTCAGTAATAGGATGCTAAATGATGTGCTCTATTGGCTAATTCCATTGGACCAAGAGGGCCCTTTATTCTTGCAAAGAGTGTTCTAATTTTGTTAGGCCAAAAGGGCCATTTATTTTGCAGTAAAGTGGAATATTTTGTTAGGCCAAGAGGGTCATTTTTTTGTTTGGTGTGGGTGCAAATGATGATTTTTTGTTTTAATGCTACACTAAATAAGTTCAACAAAGCACCTAAGAGAGCCTCTTGCTAGGCAGAAGCTTCTTGTGGCCGGGGTCAAGGTGATACCCTTCTTTTACAAGGTCTTTCCCTTTATGCTATATGTATATATGTATGTGGGATATTTTTTTTTGTTGAGAACCAACATTCATTGCATGAAGGCCCAAGGTTGGGTTAGGTGTGTATGGGGAGGTTTGAGAAATTACCTATCTCCTATAAAGACATTGTTGGGTACTCTAAGAACCATTTTTGCAAGTAATCCTAGTGATCATGTTATGCTAGCCTCTTAAACAACTATTTCTAGGAATCCCTATTAGTTGTGAGGTAGATAGAGAAGCCTACCAAATAATAGAAAATAAATAATGAGTATATCTAAAATATATAAAATATGGAGGTGTGTAAAAAGGGGTTCCAACCTTGAATAAGAAAATAAAGAAAGAAGAATTCCAAGAGAAAATGATCATTGCCTTAAAAAAGGGTGGTAGATTCCCAGGGATGACTTAGCCAAAAATGCCTTGACTTCCTGGGGGTGGCATTTAGCTAGAAAAATAAATAAGGATAGCTCATGGAGTGAAAATAAAAGTGAGTGGAAAAAAAATAGATTTAGTATCACCTTGCGAGAGCTTGGTAGATTCTTGGATACCAAGACATGACATTGATACCTTGTTCTCCTTGGGTCACAATAGGCTTAGATCCTGCCTTTTTACATGCCCGAGCATAAAATACTAAAGAGAAAATGTGGTAAAGGAAAAATATGTGACTTTTTATAGACTAGGCTATAAGAGCCCTCGCCTAGTAGGAGTTATTGGTCCAATTTTCCTAAGTCACGTAGGTAGGTCACTTGACCACTTAGGATGACTTCATTGATAGTTTTTTAGTGAGTCTATGTTGGAGAAATTGGTTAGCGAGTAGGTTCAAATGTCTGTTAGACTATGCTTGGCCTTTCCCTCATGGACTTTGTGCCTTGGTTTTGTCAGGGGTAAGGGTGAGAGTTGTGTTTGTGCTATGTTGTATATTCTTATTTGAAGCAACTTGATCCTCTTTATGGTTTATGTTTGTGCAAATCAGTTTATAAATTCAATGGGCTGATTCGCCCTATCCCTTGGTTGCCACAATGGGCTAAGTTGCCCTATCCCTTGGTCGCCACAATGAGATCAGATTTTGAAGTGGAAATACAAGTGCAAAAGAAGCCTGAGACTTGGAAAAGAGGCATTTTTGGTACAAAATGAAAAAGTTACACATCAAGGAGCTAAAGTTTTTCTAGATGCATTTCGATGCTGGGAATCCAATACAAGTGTTTGTTTATCAGTCGGAGTCCATTTAACCCCCTATTTAATGATCGCAAGGTTTTGGTGTTATGAAGTAACTACTAGATAGAAAAGCATGTGATGGAGGCCAAGCTGATAGGTTTCAATGCTACAAAGCCACATATCTAGTTGGATCACAATTCTGAGCCCGTTTGCTCCTCCAATCAGGTTGAAACTACTTCGACAAGTGTAAAAAGGAAAAATAAAAACTAGTTTTTTTTAATGGTTAAAGCTTTAACCATGGTTTAGAGAGCCAAAAGTCTCAAGAAATTTGACAACATAGGGAGGGGAGGCGTTTTTTTAAGTGCCCCTTTCTCCCATTAAAATATTATATTTTTTTGATTGTTCAGATCATATTCATCCTTTAGACATCAAATCCACCATTTTTCTACTCTCCATCACTTTGATTCTCACATAAAATGATACAACAAATGAAGAGGTCAAAATTCAATATTTCTCTCTCATGTTTCTTTCTCCTCTGTGTTCCTTGTTCATATGGTTGCATATGAGAGAGAGAGATAGAGAGAGAGAGAGAGAGAGAGAGAGAGAGAGAAAGAGAAAGGGTTGATTTGATGAATCGAGGATGGATGATGGTTCAGAAGCATAATGGCACACAGATTGGGTAATATGGATGTGTCTGTGGGCTGGAAAATAGCATCAACAACTCCACTTTCTCGAAATACAAGATGTACAGATGTGAATTCTCAAGCAAGTGTTTTTATTTAATTTTTATGATAAATCATTAATGAATATGATGGAAAGATGGTTGCAAATGATTGAAATATGTTTGCTAATGTTTGTAATTTCAAAAAATTATGTATTTTCCTCCTGTATTTAAAAAGTAATAAAATTGTAAAATTTAAAACATGAAATTTAGTGAAAAATAGGGTTATTCTTGGGTTTTCAAGATCGAATGATGTTCATATGACATGAAAATGGGTATGTTGATGGATCACACTTTGCATACGTCATACAAATTTTTAAAAAATCTATAATTTATGTTGAAATAAATTTTAAAAATAAAAAAAAAGTCAAATGAAAGAAAAAAATTAAAATTTATTTTTTATATGTAAAAACCTATAAAAAATTAGAAAAATATGTATGAATATGTAATTAAGATAAAGCATAAGGGTTTGCCTCAATTTTCCTTTATTTACATATTAGAGTGTGTGTTTAGGGCTTATTTCTATAAAAAATTATCATGATATCTCCCTACATTTGTGTAAGAAAACAAAATATAAATGGTAAGGGGTGTGGGCCTAAAATGGAAAGATGTTGATTAAGTTGTTGATTTCTTTCTATATCTTAGCATATAAGTCGTGGTTCATATAAGTTTTAAAGGGTTCAATAGCACAAGTTAGCCCAATGTTGTTCCTTAGCAATGCAACACGACGCTAATAGAAAGAAATTATGAAAAGATTGGGCACTTCATATTGGCTGATTTTGAGTTAAGTTATTTGAGCATGGAGTGACATACACTTTATATATGCAATCTAAATATGGTATCAGAAGATAAATTCATGGATGCATGGCAATTGTATGGTTAGGTGACGACAAACATTGAGAATGTAATATTTTCCTTTGCTATAGGATAGTATGATATCTTGGGAACCAAATTAAGTGAGGAATATATACAATCTCCTAGATGGTTATGCTTATATTATGAGAGGACTTTGTTATGTTTGTGTTCTATGTGTAAGAGGTGCATCATCTTGGGGTTTTGCGGGTGTAGAAGAGCCATAGCATTTTGATGGGGAGATCTCTTTGTATATGTGAATCGAGGTGTTGATCATCTACATCTTTGGATACTCCCACTATTGGAGTTGGGAAGGGAAACCTGTTGGAGTACAATCGAGACAAACACATGATTTATTTAGAGTAGTGTATAGACTTTAGACGCTCCTAGCTGCAAGGCCGTGAGGGTGGTTTGATTAGTGTAGGAGGCCTAGCTAGAGCCCTAGAGCCAGTGTTAGGCCCGTTTTAGGTTCCCACGGGTGGTTCATTTTTTGGGAGCCACTGATAAGTGTTGGTTTCTAAATCTTGGTCAATAACGCCACTAGTCATTCATTGTATACCAAAGAGCATTGAAATAGATCCGTTATTTCTTTATAGACATCATCAAGTCGAGATTTAATGATAAGAAAGAGCTGAAAGGGCTAGACAGAAAGCTGAAATTATTAAGAGGTATTCTCCTAAGTGTAGTAGTTTGATATCCTTGAGAGAAAATTGTCTTGTTGCCCCAATCAATATTGGAGTCAGTCTATTAGGGGGAGGAGGAAGCTCTAGTATTTCCCTTTTCCCGAAAGATCAATCTACTTCGAATGGGAGTGTAACCCCATTGATACAAACCCCTCGAGAAAACTTGATCACCGTGATGGCAAAACCCATTGCAATATCTACATGATTGTTGAATTTGCCAACCCTAGGTTTCCCTCTATGGATCTTTAACATGTTAGTAGAGGAAGATCCAAAACTTCACATCAATGAGATCCAAAAATCAATATTCAATTGTTGAATTCAAAATGAAGGATATCTCATGATATTTTTTAACATGACTCTAAAAGGAAGAGTTGTAATGTGGTATCATGGCTTGGAATATGAAACTATGACCATAATCAACTTATTCTTTGCAACCTTCTAAAGAGAGTTTGCCCCTAAGAGAGGTGGTCAGTATATTGGCTACGTGTTCTCGATGTGACACATTAAGACCCCCATGAGAATGCTCTAGAGCTTATGCTAAGAAACTGAAAGAGATGCTTTGCAAATTCCAAACATCTATTCCTATTCCACCTATTGTCCAATTGGAGTACTTTCTACAATTCTAAGTGCAATTGAGTAGTGTTGCTCTTGTCGATATAGACACTTATATTACACCAACAGAGGAGGTAGAGTTGTGCTTACAAGCAACCTATGCATCTAGAGAAATCTAACTTTGAGTATTGGTCCTTGAAATAATTTGATATTAATTAGTGGAAGTCAAGGTGCGACTAATACACCCATGACCAATTTGAATGGAAGTGGAAGCATAATGTAAAATGTGCCCATGTTTTTGGCTTGTAGTCTTGAAAGCACCTAAGAGGTGTGAGATATTTTATATATTTTCAGAAGCTATGATGTATTGTATTAGCTCTGTTGTTTAGCCTAGTTTTGGGAGGAGAAGTGGTACCATCTGATTGCATTTGTGTAACGTGTCCACCTGTTCATTTGCAGGACACGTCTTAGCAGCCCATCGGAAAGAGGGTCTAGAAAGCTCCGCTCAGCACTCCCATGGAATGTTACGGGGATTGCGATCTAGGTCTTTCGTGTCTGCTATGTAGCAGAAGTATTCTGGTTGTTCCCACTTAGGACCAACCTGAATCAGGAGTTTCCTCTAGTGGTCAAATTCCTAAAGAGTGACTAGCGTCGAACCCCAGGCGAACTACTTTACGCAGAAATGCCAGGGTCGAAGCAGATTCATGCTGCACTTGGTTCAAGGAGAATGGAAAACGAGAGGGATGCAAAGCTCGACCTCTCTGCCATAAGGCATAGTCCCATTCCGTTCCCCTAAAATAGCATAAATCGGGATTCTAGTAACCTAAAATCTAGGTCAATGCCCTTGTTGTCATTTCCTTTGAGAAGAGCTCCTTGCTGTCCATTTCATTTGAGAAAAGTTCTCGGCCAACCGGGACCACCCATCTGTAGGACGGACCCACGGCCACATCCACCGCACTTTCCTCAGGGTTGTTTTAGTTGTCTAATTACCTACCACATTTAGTTGGACACGCATAAAACAACTTCCTTAATTAGTCGATTAGACACCGGTTCCTTCACGTAATCTTAGCACTTGACATAGAAAAACAGTATCAAATAAGTTCCTTTTCAACAGGTTATCTTATTTATCTTTGGAATACATCCATATAATCCAGTCCGCAGGCTAATCCATAATCCGCTCGAAGGCAATCCATAATTCGCCCGAAGGCAATCCAACAATCCACAGGGATTACCAATCCAAGATTCTGCCCGTAGACTAGTATGCGGGCCTCGAGATCCAATCCCGAGTTGCGTTGGCCTCTTGTGCAGGGCCCGGAAGGCAAGAGATTTACGGCCAAAGCCCCCCTAGCATCCAAGCGTCCTCCTGCTCCAAGTAGCGCCCAACGGAGAGACCTCTCATGGCGGGTTTGGTCCACATTCCTGGCACGGCTAACAACCCCCTTGGTTAGGGTTAGGTAGACAGTCAGAGGTAACTGATGCTGCCTCTCCCTTCAGGCCTTCAACCTGAAGCATTAATTATATTTCCATCTTTATCTCCTTGAGCAAAGAATGCAAACAGTGCTCCTAAACTGTTACAAACACAATCAATCCAGTGGTTGTTTATTTGGCCAACTGCTAAGGAGTGAATCCTTCTCTCCGAATGCATCTAGCATTTGATCCGGGATCAATTGCAACTTGGCAAGATCCCCAAGGGTTTGTTTGTTCACCCTTTTGTCCTTGGGTTAGGGCCATACCTTGTTAACCCAACTTAACCAACACCTTAGATTTCGTAAATTAACAGTAAATCTTGGTGACCATGTCGCTCTAACTTGATTGATCCTTTGCTTACCAAGCAAATACATAACTTCCCTTAATTGGCCACTCAGCCCAAGAAAGGTGATGTAGCAGGATGACTACTCATCCTCTTACAAGTTAGACTTGCGCTAGAACCTGCCAACCTCATTCCAAGGAATGGCAAATCTATCTTGTGATTAAACCAAAAAACCGTGCAACGTTGCAACTTGTTGCACAAGTGTCGCATCTAACTCATGGGATCATTTCACCCATTAAACAATGCTTCCTGGTCAAGGAATTATGTTTAGACAAGATGCAGGTTTAGGGTGACTTCTTACCCAACCCAACCCTAATTGTACTGGCAATCCGAGTTTTAGCATTAGGTCGAACGATCCTTAGGGTAGAATCCCTAGATCATTGTTTGCATGAGTGTCCAATTGACCCAAACATTCCGTGAATGTGGGTAGGACCTTTGGGTTTGAGGGCTTCGACTTGGTGTCCAAGTATGATACTTGGCTACATTTCTAACGTGCCAAGCCCTAGCTAGATACCTTGACTTTCTAGGGGTGGCATTTAGCCAAAAATATAAATAACGATGGTCAGAGTGAAAATAAAAGTGAGGAAGAAAAAAAGATTTAGTATTGCCTTGTGAGAGCTTGGTAGGTTCTTGGGTACCAAGACAAGACCCAAGGCCAATGTCTTGTTCTCCTTGTGTCACAATATACTTAGCTCCCTCCTTTTTACACGATTGAGTATAAAATACTGAAGAAAAAATGTGGTCAAATGTAAAATATGGGACTTTTTATAGACTAGGCTATAGGAGTCCTTACCTAGTAGAAGTTCTTGGTCCACTTGTCCTAGGTTAGGTAGGTAGGTTATGCTTGCCCAATCCCTCATGGACTTCGTGCCTTAGTTTTGTTAGGGGATAGGGTAAGAATTTTGTTTGTGCTCTCTAAAATAGGCATTTTTTGTGTTTAAAAAAATGGTTATAGATCAAGGAGCTAAAGTTTTTTTAGATGTATTTCGACGCTTGGAATCCAAGGCAAGTATCCATTTGTCAATTGAAGTCTATTTGACCCTCCATTTAATGGCTGCAAAGTTTTCCATTATGAAGAAACTATTGGATTCTAAAGCTGGAAAGCATGTGACAAAGACCAAGGTGATAGATTTCGATGCCAAAAAGTCGTTTACTAGTCGGATCACAATTTTGAGACCATTTGTCCCTCCGATCGGATCGAAACCACTTTGGGCAAGTGTGAAAATGCAAAAGGAGAACTAGTTTTTTGAATATTTAAATCTTAACCATGGTTTAGAGAGCCAAAAGGCTCAAGAAATCTCATGACATGGGGGAGGGGGCATTTTTTTTAATGCCCATTCCTCCCATTAAAATATTCTATTTCTCCAACAGTTGAGATCATCTCCATCCTCTTGGACATAAAATCCACCATTTTTTTGCCCTCCACTTTGATTCTTGCATAAAACAATGCAGTGAATGAAGAGATCAAAATTCAATATTTATCTCTCATGTTTCTCTCTCCTCTTTGTTCCTTGTTCAAATGGTTGCATGCATGAGAGAGAGAGGGAGGGCTAATTTTATGAATTGGGGATGGACAATGGTTTGGAAGTGTAATGGCACGTAGAATGGGTAATGTGGATGTGTCAACGACTAGGAAATAGCATCATCGACTCCACTTCTTCAAAATACGAGATGTAAATATGTGAATTTTCAAGTAAGAAATCATTATTTAATTTTTATAATGAATAATTAATGCATATGATAGAAATATGCTTACAAATGATTGAAATATGTTTTTTGATATTTGCAATTTAAAAAAATTATGCATTTTCCTTCTTGTATATTAAAAAGCAATAAAACCATAAAAATTGAAGCACAAGATTTAATGAAAAATGGGATTGTTCTTAGGTTTTGTAGATCAAATGATATTCATATGGCATGAAAATGAGTATGTTGATGCATCACACTTTGTGTAAGTCATACAAATAAGAAAACTTAGAAAAATAAATAATTTATGTTGAAATAAATTGAAAAATTCATGGAAAATAGTCAAATATAAATTCATAGAAAATCAATAGGTCAAGATGGCCATTTATTCTGTCGTAAAATGGTTTATTTCGTTAGGCCAAGAGGGCCATTTGTTTGTTCGGTGTAGGTGTGGTTAATGCTTTTTGTTCTAGTGTTGCACTAAAGAAAGACTTCCTCAAAGAGGATGCCACATGGATTGAGGAGTCCATCCTCATGAGAGACTCCACCCCAAATTCTCTTGAGATGAGAACATCTCGATTTCTCTAAGGGAAAGGAGATGTAAATATTCATTTTTTGTAATTAATTATTCCCCTATGAACAAATAATTCATCTCCCCAGCTATGTTCATTGGGATTTCTCCCCACAAAACACCCATTCCCTAAAATTTGTTAAAACCTACCTTGACTTTGCAGACATGGTTTTCTTCTCTCCATCATGTGTGAACAATGATAGTACACTCATGAAACAACCTCCCTCGAACATGACCTAAGTCCATAAGGTCTTAAATCTTAGGGTGAATGAATAAAAAGATTATGATAAGGGAAGGAAGTAATTCGGGGGGCGGCCCATTCTAGGTTGTTATTTGTGGTCACACCCTTCCCCCATAATAATAACTCAAATTTTTTAATAAAACAACCCCCCATTGATTTAGGGGAGATGTCAATTAATCAACACCATCTTCCTCCTCTTTTGAACTACCAATGCCCCATTGTCCTCCTCCTCTTCCTCCTCCTCCTCATCATCATCATCCACCTCCTCACTCCCCCTCTCCACACATCACTCTCCCCTCCTCTCCTCCATCTAATGACGCATCTACTACCCCTCTCTAAGAGTATATAGGGAGAAAGAGAGAGAAAGAAAGAAAATGAGAGATATAGGGTGAAGGATAGAGAAGAAAAACATAACAAGAAAAGAGAGATAAGACAGTGAAGTAAAAAAAGAATAGGGAAATGAAATAGAGAGAAGAGAGGGAGAATGAGAGAAGGAAGAGAATAAGAAGTGAATAGGAAGAGAGTGAAAGAGAAAGCAAAATGAAGGAGATATTATAATCGAGGACAAGCATGTCCAATTTTCTTCCATCCACCTTCTTGTGTCTTCCTACCTTGCCATGGAAATATACAAGCAATCCACCGCTCTCTATGAAGATGCAATCCATAAATCGACAAGCACATATATGTCTCCAAAAGTATCCATGCTTTTTCTCTCCTATCACTTTGCAATAATAAAGAACACACACATATACACATAGTACTTCAATATGCTATTACAAAACAAACATCACTATCTTCAAGTAGTCAAATTTGAGAGAGAAATTTATTAGAAAATTTATTAACACTTGTAAAACCAATGATGATATAATCTATGTATTTGATTATTGGAAAAGTGCTAAATGACGAACATCTAGATTAAAAATTTTGGGAAAAGAAATGTTAGGACATCACTAGATATAAATAACACTCATAGTCATTTGAGAAGGTTGGCATATTCAACGAATCAAGAGGGAGATATTAAATCCCTAGGACTATGAAATACACTTGAACAAACATAATCATGATGCCTATGAAGAACTATGACGATAAGGTCATTGCTAGGAAAAAAATTGCTAGGTAATTGTGATAAGTGCTTGTAACCCAACATCAATAGGAATTGGAAAACTCAAATCAGAAACATGAAATTCAATTGAACCTTTTACGATATCATGTAAGTGCAAAAGGTGTTTAGAGAAATAGAGGGTCATTCAAGTGAGATCTAAATTGCGATGAAAGGAGATTAGTGTAGCACTAACATTGCTATGGTAAGAGTATGTGAATTATAACATTATCATTAAAAAAAGAAGGAACAAATATTATAATGGGACCTTGTGTTTTACCAAGTGAGGTGCTCTTTATAGGGGGAACCTTATTATAGTATACACACGAGTCAATAAGAATCAGAAAATATTAATGCTAAGGGTTGAGGAAGGAAAGAGAGATGACTTGTGAAGCTTCAATATGATGATAGAGCTTATGAATGAATGATAGGGATCATATAAAAATGTGAGTATGTGAATGCATTAGACTAGGAGTTGTAAATCACATGTATGGAATATAGGCTCCTCTAAATAATATCTATTATTTACCTAGGAACATAGGTTACAAAATAGCATCTTATAGATAGATAGAAGAAAATATATAATGAATTCAAGACATGTAGTTCATGAGCATGTAGTGGTGTTGTTTCCAATGATGGAAATTATAAAATAATGAAGCACATGTAAGATGAGAGGCCCCTCTAAAACGTTCTCATAAATAGATGTTTATATAGGCATGAACATGATGCTAAAGGGTCTTGCACGGGTGAAGATACTCACCCTACAAGTGCACTATCATGAGGTTGGAGACATTACAACAATATTAAGTGTATTCTTATATGTGCATTAAAAAGTATTTTTGATGACAAGATTAAGTGCTTGTTAGTGAAACAAGGCTAGGATTGGTTGATTAATATGGATTTATTACTTAATGGAGATGTCATAGTTGGATAAAAGGTTATTGTGAATTGCTACTTATTAAGGATGTTCTAGCCTGGTCAAAGCCATTTTTGGCTATGGATGAATGTGACTAGTTTTAGATATGTCTAAAAAGATGTATGTGGAAAGTGAAGCAAACAAAAATAAATTCGTACAGAACTTGGATAACACTAACGACGTACACCCGAAACCAACCCAAGGCAAAGACAAACCCCCCCAACCAAAGGACCGAGCAACAAACCCAAAGCAGGGCAGGGCAAGGCCAAGGGACAGAGAAAGAAAAGAAAGAAAGAAAGAAAGAAAGAAAGAAAGAAAGAAAGAAAGAAAGAAAGAAAGAAATTTTTTTTTTTCTTTTTTTTTTTTTTTTTTTTTTTTTTTTTTTTTTTTTTTTTTTTTTTTTTTTTTTTTTTTTTTTTTTTTTTTTTTTTTTTTTTTTTTTTTTTTTTTTTTTTTTTTTTTTTTTTTTTTTTTTTTTTTTTTTTTTTTTTTTTTTTTTTTTTTTTTTTTTTTTT
>NW_028229909.1:0-47143 GCF_053477565.2 Lygodium microphyllum | reverse complement strand
GGTTCTCGGACACAACCTTATGATCTGATAGCAGATGTGAGCTCTCAAGGGCCAAAATTTACTTGGCCACAACTACTTCATGCCTCTCCAAAGCTACGACGACAATGGTAAAAAATGGTAAGCACAAGGGTAAGGCAAGGTAAAATGGTTAGTGCAATCAAGGCATATGGCTTCAAAGACATAGTGCCTTTAGTGGAGGTTCAAATCAAAGGTCAACGGATTCAAAAAACATACATCGATAGTGGAGCAGAGGTTTGTGTCATGACAGAAAAGCTTATGCATCAATTAGGCTTAGAAGTAATGGAATCCTCAACCTTTAGGGCAAAGATGGCCAACAATGGTGCGGTCATATGTGTGGGTGTAGTGAAAGCTTTGAGAGTTTCTGTTTTTGGAATCACTGCAGTAGTGCATGTTTATGTGATGCCAGTAAAGGGAGAAGGATATCCCATCATCCTAGGGAGACCTTGGCTTATGGGCATCGGAGCTAGGCAAGATTGGGCAATAGGGGATCTGGAGTTGAGGCCACGTAAGATGGGTTGCCACGATCAAAAGGTGGTTTACAACTTGAAGAGTGGGCATCAAGAGAACATTGAACTAGAAATGTCTACCGATGAGTGGAGCTTAAGTGGATGTTCCTCATCGGTAGAGTAAGAGGAAGAGAGTTCAAGTGGAGAGAGTGATAGCACTCTCGAAGTTATGGGCGTCACCTTAAAGGAACCTACCTCATCAAAAGACAACCCAAGAATCCAAGGAGAAGATGTGTGGGATGCTAGCCTAGAGAAGATGATATCTAAGGATATAAAGGATGAAGAAAGGGAGGGTTATGTGAATGTTCTTAACAAGCATGCATCATTGTTTATTTCTAATTATACTCACATTACAGGTGTCACTGCAGTGAAGCATCACATCCAAATCAAAGAGGGAGGCAAACCTATAGTAGAAAGATTGAGAAGACTGGGAGTTGTGCAACAGAATGTAGTGTTGACGGAGATGAAGAGACTCTTGAATGCAAGATTCATATACCCAGTGGAAGATTCAGAACGGGTCTCCCCAGTAGTAGTGAGGCCAAAGAAAAATGGTAAGTGGTGAGTATGTATAGATTACAAGCCACTAAATGCTGCAACAAAGAGGGACCACTTCCCTCTCCCATTTCAGGATGAAATCTTGAATGAAGTAGTGGGACATGAGCGGTATATAGTGTATGATGGCTACTCTGGCTACTTCCAAATTCGCATTGCAAAGGAGGATCAAAAGAAGACCACTTTCATCACACCATGGGGTGTTTTGCCTTTCGGGTCATGCCCTTTGGTCTCACAAATGCCCTAGCAACCTTTCAAGGATTCATGAATGTGGTCTTCCAACCTTACTTTGATAAGTCCATAAGGGTTTTCATAGATGAATTTTGTATTTAAAGCTTAAGGAACATACATATATGCAAGGTTGATGAAGGATTTACTCGCCTAGCTAGGTTAGGTGGACAATAAATAAGGATAAATGTCACATTGGGAAAAGCAAGGTTACACTACTAGGGCATGTAGTGTCAATTGAAGGAATTGAGGTAGATCCAAAAAAGCTAGAAACATTGCTAGCTCTACCTTCCCCAACCTCCATCAAACAATTAGTCTTCTTCTTACAAAAGTAAGATATTTGGGTAGATTTATACACTTACTCTCTGAGGCCATATATCCCTTGCAGCAACTGACACGCCAAGAAACACTTGTATGGAGTGAACAAAGTGAATGACATTTTAAGGAGATAAAGAAAATATTGGGGTCACTTCCTATAATCCTCTAGCCTTGTTGGGAAGAAACATTCTTTGTAGACCCTAGCATGGGAGAAGAGGCCATTCGTGCTGCTCTCCTACAAAAAGATCCAAAAACATCCTTCATGAGGCCTTTTTTTTTTGCTAGCCACCTCATGAAAGCCTCAAAGAAGGCTTACACCTCCATGGAACAACTAGTGTTGGCCCTCATGTTTGTAGTAACCAAGTTTCGGCCATATTTGCCTCCAAAGAAGTTTGTGATTATCAATGTGGAGGATATATTTCCCTATGCACTACAACATATGGAAATCTCTGACAAAATGGCAAAGCGGGTGGTTTGACTTCAAGAGTTTGATTATACAGTGCAGGTTGAAAAAACAACTCGAGCATGCCTGGCTGATATTTTGATAAACAAGTGCTATGAGAAAAATCTCAAGGTTAAAAGAAAGGACCTTTCACCAATCCCATCCATAAAGACTCTTGTAGATGATTATAGCCTCTACTTTGATGGTGCATACAAGAGAACTAAGGATAAGGCAGTCGCATGCATTGTTGTTTTATCTCCTTTAGGAGAGAAAATCTATGGTGAAGGAATCATATTGGAAGGTGTCCACTCTAACAATGAGGCAGAATATCAGGCTTTAATTCATGGTCTTTGTTGGTGTCTTAGTAATTCAATCAAGAGGTTGAATGCTTTTGGAGACTCCATGCTATTGGTAAGGCAGATGCAAGGTACATGGATATGCAAAAATGCAAACCTCCCTAGTAAAACAAGAGAGGCCAAATCTCTTATGAGAAGATTTAGGGAGGCACAAGTACATCATGTGCCAAGAGACCAGAATAAGGATGCCGACCATCTAGCATCATCAAAGTTGAATGAGTCAATGGTGGGAGCAATGGCTATCAAACCCCCACTTCGGCAAGGCAAGGAAGACTTAGAAGATATTCTACACCTCTTGGAGCAAGGAGAAGCTTCCAAACATCTGACTAAGGAAGGCTACAAGATATCGCATGGTAAATGATAGTTTGTATTGTCTTGGTAAGGATGGTGTGCTTAGGAAAGTACCTTCAAAGTGGAAAATTGAAGAAATCTTCAAAGCTTGCCATGATGATGTGTGTGGAGGCCATTTTGCATACAACATCACAAGTAGAAAGGTTCTACAAGCCAGCTTTACTTGGCCCAGTCTACACTGAGATGTCAAATATTGGTGTCAAACATGTGAAGAGTGTCAAAAATCACAACCACGATGGCTCATAGCAGAACCCCAAACCCTAATCAAGGTCTATGGACCCTTTGAGAATAGGAGAATTGATGCCATAGGGCCTCTACCACGCACTCCATCAGGAAAAGAGTATATTATCATGGGGGTAGATTACATGATTAGATGGGCTGAGGCTATGCCAACTAGAAGAATCACTACTAAAGAAGTGAGTAAATTCATCTTTGACCACATTTGTTATAGGTTTGGTATCCCTCTTGAAATACTATCAGATAGAGGACTAGGGTTTAGAGCTAATGTGGTGGGTGAACTCATGCAAAAGCTAAATATTCAATGACGACACTCTATCCCTTACTACCCTCAATGCAATGGATTGGTGGAGAAGGTAAATGGAATTATATGTAAAATCATCAGCAAACAGGTACATTCAAGGCCCCGCGATTGGGACAAGCACCTTAATGGAGCTCTATGGGCTTATAGAAGCTCCTTCAAAACCATGTTAGGGTTCACACCTTTTCATCTAGTTTATGGACAAGAGGCTCTTTTGCCTATTGAGGTGAAATTAGCTAGCCTTCGGGTATTAGGTGGCACAATAGGCTCTCAAAAGGAGAAGTTACATCAAAGATTACTCGACCTAGAGAGGTTACAATTGGATTGTGAAAAAGCCATCAACCACTACTCCCAGGAAGTTGAGAAGCGTATAGAAAAGTTCAACAAGAAGCTAACAGATGAAAACATCAAGGAGGGATCTTTAGTGCTTTGATATGATAATCGCTTTGATAAAAGAAAGGATGGCAAGTGTCTCTACCGGTGGGAGGGACCGTTTTGGGTCACAAAAAAATTCAATAATGGCTCCTACAAACTTCAGGACATTGAGGGAAAAGTGTACAAGACCAGGGTAAATGGATGGCGCTTAAAACCCTATCACATCAGGGTGGGGTCAACTCAAGATACCAAAGAGTGTCTAAAGGCATAAATACCTCTAGCAGGTTAGGGGTGGGGCTATATGATCCGAGAAAATCACAAAAAAATATTTGTCTAACACTTTTTTGATTTTCTATACATTTGGAGGTTTGAAATAAAGAAGAGGGTGGAAACAACCTCTTGGGAAATCCAAGAAATCATTGGATGGAAATATTTCATGGACCGATTTACCAAGGGGGGTGAAGAGTAAAGATCAATGGAGGAAGGTGAAGGAAACATGTGTAATGTGAAAATAGAAGACATGAAATGTATTTGGAGCCATCCAAAGGGCATGTGAGGCTCATAATGTCATGGCTTTGGAGCCTTATGATAATTCAAACAAATGGGACCCTTCTTGGAAGCATTAGTGGAAGAAAACTCAGGCACATGATTTTGTAAGATTTTTTAAAAATACTTCCACTCTGATCCAAAAACACTTTTCAGCATGAAAGTTGTAGTACGTCAGCTAAAGTATGGGCTGGTATTTTTTTATAATTTTTTGGAGCTAAGAGTTGAGAGATATAGCCAAAATGGTGGACGCCAACTTTTTCCAACTGTGGTGGAGACCACCTCCCAATTTTATACATACCCACACTTTCTTTTCCACACTTGACACTTCCATAAAACATCATTCGTTAGACTCCCAACCCTTTCCCCTCTCTCTCAAGCTAATAAACTATTAGAATTCCCCTCTTAAATCATTCTCAAATCATCCTTAATTGTAGTAGTAATGTATAAATTCTCACTATTCTCTCTCCATTATTGCTAGATGTGAACTTATTTTATGAAGATTCTCTATATTTTTTTATAAGAGAGCTCTTCGACTCAAGGTATGGGGGGGAGAATGGATACAACTCACCTATGGTGGGACTTGATTAAGTACAAAATTGGTCAACAAAACATTTAGATGGAGCTTCCACATTGGTGTAACTGCCTTAATGCAGCTTTGGTGATGTAAATTCCTATTCTATCTTAACCTCCTCCCTAAACACCCTTAAGGCCTACATAAAGAGGTATTCTCTTTTGTAATTTACAAGAGAGAGCCAAGAGGCATTCTTTAGCCCTATTGAGCCTTCCCTATTCTCTCTCGTGAGCTTATGCAGTTCATTCCCTTACTATAGCTTATGCATGCTCTACAGTGTAATAAGACCATGCTATTGGTGTCCATATTGTGTATATTGGGTATGTCTTGAGGGTTCTCCATCTCTTGTGCCCTCTTAAGTTTTATTGCTTCATCTATTTTTTGTATTTCTCTCTCTCTCTCTCTCTCTCTCTCTCTCTCTCTCTCTTAGTTTTCCTCTCTTCTCCCTCACAAGCTCCTCTCCCTCTTGCATAGCGTCCTAGTCCACTCTTCCATGACTAGATGGTGCCCTTACCTCATTTATTTTGTGGCAGAAGGGAGTTTGGCATAGTATAGAGGCTGCCATACCGAATTTCCTTCGTCAGTCGACATCAATTTCCATAGCCATGAAGAAGAAAGATCATCAAGTTTCACTTTTTTTTAAATTAAAGAAAGCCTTTTAATTTTGAATTTGAGCTATGCTCATCTCGCTAATAGGATTTCGAGTGTGTAAGGTTGTTTGAAATTTTGTAGGATGATCGATCAAAATATGCAAGATTTTATGGCCGAAGGTGATTTACCGGAACCAACAATGGAGCAAAAACTAGACCTAATTATGATGCATCTTCAAGAGGAACGAAAAGCACGTCAAACTTTGCAAGATCAATTGGCCAGTTTGCAACGATCTACTGTCAATCAAGATGGACCGCAAATTGAAGATATTATACGACATACGATCGATGCGACACTTGAAGCGCAATCTATTTGGAAAGATACAAAGATAAGTAAAAGAAATTTCAAATTTCGTACTTTCAATGGGTCACGAGATGGAAAGACTGTACTTGCTTTTATCAGACAGTTTGATAATTATTTCCATGAAGAATAGTATGTTGAAAAAGACAAAATTAAGTATGTCACTAATCATTTAGTGGATAGAGCATCCCTATTGTGGACTATTGTCCGCAAAAGCATTGATTGCCCTACTACTTGGGAGACTTTCCAAAAGAAATTTTTACAGAATTTTCTTCCACTCCAATTCCACGAAAAAGCAATCAAACAATGGAATCTTCTGCAACAAAGAGATCGTGAGCCTATTTTCAAATATACCGAGCGTTTTTGGAATGCTTTATTGCAACGACGAATGCTCGAAGATGTACTTGAGACAACTCATAAGCGCAACTTTATGTCTCGGTTATTTGGTCTCTTCTATGCGAAAGTGAACATGTTTAAGCCAACGACTCTCGAAGATGCAATTTCATTGACTCATGATGCTGAAGATAAGATTTGAGGACGAGAGAAGCGAGCACAACAATTTTCAAACAATGGTAACTTTGGTTCAAAACAACTCAATTCTAATTTAGGAAGATTCAATCAAAACCGTTTCCTTCCATCTTCATTCCGTAAATCTTGGACATGACCCCCTGCTTTACCATCAAACACAAATCCTAATCGTAAGCCATCTCTTCAGCCAAATCCCAATATTCCTAAACTTCCCGCTATTACTAATAATGTGTCTGAAGCCAAATCCATAGTCTATTACAAATGCCACCAACCTAGACATCTAGCAGCAAATTGTCAATCCAAAAAGCCAATTGTTCACATCACCTATTTGAGAGCAATTGAAGATGAAGACCATGAAGAAATGCCAGATTTCATGGAAGATGATGACGATAACAACACTACTTCAGATACTTTACCGAGTATACCAAATCCCCATTCTTTATTAACAATGAAATATTTTGTGCATGGTAAAGAAAAGACTGTTTTACATGATGATGGGAGTACACACTACATATCAATTTTGCAAAATTGATCAAGGAATTGAAATTACATACTGTTTCTACTCATTATCGCATCAAGGCTGCATTCTTAGGCACAAGATACAATGGAACACGAGAAGTGCATGACTTAAAAATTAAAATTGGTGATTATGTTGAATGTAGAAATTTCCTAGTTGTGCCTTTGCAATCTAGTGACATTATTCGAAGCATGCCTTGGCATCATTAGTATAATCCCGATATCGATTATTCTACGTATTCAATGAAGATTCATTCTCATGGAAAACAAATCACATTGCATGGTATGCACACCTTTGATAATTTTCCATTGCTTAGTCATACACAGGCTAAACGTGCATTAAGAAAAGGTAGCAAATCTTATTTAATCTGGGTAAATGAAATTGAAGATAAGGAAAATAAGATGCATCTTAGGCACACACAATTTCTTTCACAATTTCAAGACTTTTTTGCTACTGACTTACCACCTGGTTTACCACCCACATGCCCTGAAGATCATAAAATAGACCTAATTCCAGGTTCTCAACCACCATGCAAAGCACCTTATCGACATAATCAAATTGAATAGAAATAAATTCAAACTCAAGTTGAAGAATTTTTAACTCGAGGACTCATTAGACCCAGTAGTTCTCCATTTGGTGCACCTGTCTTATTAGTTAAAAAGAAAAACAACACTTATAGGATGTGCATTGATTATTGTGCCCTAAATAAAATCACTGTCAAAAATACATATCCCATTCCTAGGGTAGACGATCTTATGGACAAACTACAAGGGGCTGCAATATTTATCAAAATAGATCTTAAATCTAGATGCCATCAAGTACGACTGGACACATCTGACATTTTCAAAACTGCATTTAGAACTCAATTTGGACATTATGAATTCCTAGTTATGCCTTTTGGATTAACTAATGCATCAGCTACATTCAGTCGTATGATAAATCGCATCTTTTTGAAGCATCAATATTGTGTCATTGTTTTCTTTGATGACATATTGGTTTTCAGTAAGAATGAGAACGAGCATTATGAGCATTTATCTTTGGTTTTAAAATTATTAAAAGAGAATCAATTATATGATAACCTTGAAAAGAGTGAATTTTTTCAAACACAAATTGAATACTTATGACATATTGTTTCATCTGAAGTTATTAAAGTTGATCCTAAAAAGATAGAAGCAATTTTGAATTGGCTGATACCTAAAAATGTGCATGAATTACGTTCTTTCTTAGGTCTTGCTAGCTTTTACGGAAAATTTGTGAGAAATTTTTCATTGCTTGTATTACCTTTGACAAAATTATTAAAGAAAGGTATTGTGTACCATTGGTTCGAGAATCAGCAAAAGTCCTTTGATTTACTGAAACATGCTTTAACTCATGCTCCTGTATTGTAACTTCCAAACTTTACTGGACTATTTTTCCTAGTAGTCACCAATACTAGTGGATCTAGAATAGGAGCTGTCCTTATGCAAGATTCTCATCCCATAGCGGACTCCAGCTGCAAATTTAAACCCTCTGAACTCAAGTACTCTACTTATGATAAGAAATTTCTAGCTGTAGTACAAGCTTTACGTCAATGGAAACACTATTTAATGGGATCCGAATTCATGATTAAAACTTACCAACAAAGTATTAAACATCTCCTTAGTCAGCCACAAATATCTGACCAATACATTAAATGGACTGCTTTTATTCAAAGTTTTCATCCACTTATCCAATATCAACCCGAAAAAGAAAATGTTATTGCCGATGCCTTAAGTAGAAGACTAACTATTCATAATATCTCTATAATATCTTTTGATTCTCTTATCCCTATGAAAGATACCTATGACCAAGACCCTAGTTTTCAAGCTGATTGGAATAAATTGATTACCAATAAGTGGATTCCAATTTATTCATTGTCTTACGTTGATGGATTTATGTTTTATGAGAAAAGGTTATGTGTAACTTTTCCATTTTGATCTTTTGTGTTGCGCAAAATTCATTGCCCCCCATATCAAGGCCATAGAGGTATTACTTCTACTTTACGTACTTTGATTAATGATTTTTATTGGTCAGAGATGGAATCTGATGTTTCTAACTTTGTATCTGAGTGTTTAATTTGTCAAAGAGTTAAGGGACACCATGGTAAGCAGTATGGTTTGTTAATGCCTTTACCAATCCCTGAAAGACCATGGAAGCATATTTCAATGGATTTTATTACTAGTCTTCCTAACACTCAAGCTAATCATGATATGATATGGACTATTGTAGATCGATTTAGCAAATAGACATATTTCATTCCATGCAAGAAAACATTAACTACATCTCAAGCTGCTCAATTGTTTCTGAAAATTGTTTTCACTAACCATGGTTTACCAAAAGTTATTATTTTTTATCGAGATTCTAGATTTTGCAATAATTTTTGGATTATTTTGTTTGTTAACTTAGAAACAAACATTGATTTTTCATCTGTATTTCATCCTGAATCAAATGGGTAAACAGAAGCTACAAATAACACAATCTTAGATCTTTTACGTGCATACACATTTTTAAAACCACAAACTTGGGATACACACTTGTATTTACTTCAGTTGACATACAATAACACACCCCATACAGCTACATAAAAAGCACATTTTGAAATCATTTATGGATATAGATTACCTACACCTCTTGCTTCATTGTCAAACAAAGTTAAAGCTACTGATGATATTGCCCACATGCATGCTACTATTTTCAATGAAGTTAAAGATATGATTGCAAAAGCCCAGCAACCATATACTAAACAAGCAAACAAAAAAAGAAAAGCTATGAATTTTACAGTTGATGCTTATATCTGGTTACGAATTGAAAAGTGAAGACTAAAAAGTGTTGAGAAATACCTTGTTGTAAAGTTAGCACCTACATTTTATGAACCTTTCAAAATCATTCACAAAATCAATGATAATGCCTTTAAACTAGAACTACCCCAACACAGAAAAATCCACAACACTTTTCATATTAGTTTCTTACGACCTTTCAAAGGTGAATTACCTATCCATCCTATTTATAAAAATCCCCCTTTGTTACAAGAAGAAACTAAAATCATTGAACTTGAGACTATTCTAGATACTGACTTTATGACCACTAGAACCGGCCCTAGATATTCTAGATATTTGATAAAATTTAAAATTCATACTGTTGACGAGGCCCAATGGATGCACGCTTGTGATCTAAGTGCTTACCACTCACTGCTCACTCCACATTGAGCTAATAGCAATTAAGGACAATTGCTATCCCACCCTAGGGGTATGATACTAGGAGGCATCTTCTACGGTGGATTCCATGAGGTTTTGCGGTGGATTTCATAAAATAATATTTATTGCCGAGGCTCATACACAAGGTGGACTCCTTGTGCGAAAAGTCGATGGGGACAGCTGTCCTTTTCGGGCATCTCGTTACTTTAATGTGGAAGTGGGTGATTCCACAGTGGGTGATTCCACAGAATACATATTTAAATTAATGGATGTTTATGAGTTTAGAGTGTTCACTTGTAATAAATTAAGGTTAGGACTGAGTTTTAACCAATTTATTTATTTTATAGCTGAAGACTACGAGGTATTCACTTTTGTCGGCTTAATTTTATTATTTTCTAACAATTGTGAATGCTTCAGTTTGATGTGTAAAGCAGGTGGTGGTGGCACTGGAAAGCACTGGGTGATAGTGTGTATTTAAGTTATTTAGAAGAAATTATCATTTTTTATGGGCATGCATCTTAGGCGTAGCGCCAATATTTATTTTGACATGCTTATAAAGCACTTGACATATATTTATTATTTTGTATGCGCATGGGTGCACGATTTAAATATTCGTTATTGGACATTGTATTTGGGCACAGCCCGCGACTCTTTGGGTGCCCAACCGCTTTATTCTTTATTTGTACAAAAGAAAACACAAAAGCTAAAGTGTGCTAATTGTAAATTTGGGCTATTTTTGAGCTTGGAGATGAATAATATATTAAATACATGCTTTGTAGAGCGCTCACACACGGCATGGGGGGAGATTGTACCCAATTATTCTTCTTGCTTCATGTCATGCAAATTTTCTCTCTTGGTTTTTGAGAAAAAAGTAGAGTTTTTTGTTCTTGGGGACCTTCTGACGCTCATTACGTACGCATATAACATCAAATTTGTGCACCATTCCAAGTCAAGAGGTCGAGGCCGCATCTATGTTCCACATGTTTCCTTAGGAATTGGTGCAACAAGACAACAATTTCTTATCAAATCAACCTTACAGGCCTCATCCCTTGATGCCACCACATCATACCCCGATGCTAGCTTTTGAGCTAAACAAGTACACCAATGGCCATAAACAAATCCTCTACAAAATACAAATTTCTAGCATTTTCTTCAAGGAAACTTATGATCTTTCCCTTTTTAGTCTTCAAAATGGATATTTCCTTCATATGAACCTCTTCTTCCATGCAATATGCCCTATCAAGAATATTCTTTAAAAGAGAATTTTATGCCCAATCATTCATGTAGTTTACAAATTAAAATCCATGTAATGCAATCAATCAAACAATGTTTCTACAAAAATTATGAATGCACTGAAGACAATGTGGCTAGCCTATCTACATGTGCTCATGCATCATACAAAATGCAAACACAAAGACATACACAACGGTAAATAATAGGCATAGAAACAGGTTGAGAAATAGAAGAAGTAGTTGATGGAGTGATAGGAGAAGTAGGAGAAATCGAGGTAGGAGAAGACATCGTTGGTGATGATTGCATGCTGTTCTGCAAGCGAGCCTTCCATCTCCGCCTCTTTATCAGTGTAGAAACTACATCGACAACCACCTGCCAATTCGTCTTCAATCCCATAGGCTGTGTATGGTCTTCAAGAATCTCTCCCAACTCATCCTGAAGTGTAGGATCAGCTGCCTACAAGAACAACTCCACTTTCTTCAAGTTCAGAGCTCTTTGCTCTAGTGCATCCAACTGGTTGTATCGCCCTTCAAACTCTTGCAAAAACTCCAAAGCAACAAGTCCTTTGTTGGGTTGATAGACCCATTCTCTGAATGTCTTCTGCATAACAATACCATAATCCTCTAGAAAATATTTATCTTTGAGCGCTTTCTTGAAAACATTCTAGTTAGAGTCTTGCTCAAATAAATCTATCACTCTAACCCGCAAAGCAAGCATGACAAGCCGTAAGAAATAATTACTCTAGTTGGTCGGAACTCTGAAGAACTGCATGTGGCTTTCAAAGGTTTTGATGTAGGCTAAAACATTCTGGCCATCAAATAATTTACACTCACTAACCACAGCCTTGATCGCCTTGGTCACACCATGTGTCTGCTCTTGTTCTTGTGATGCAATAGTCATTGTTGATCCAACTGTTGTTGATGTAACTGTTGCTGCTATTGCATAGGTAACTACATCTATTGATTCTGCATCGTAATGGTTGAAGAAAGAGTTTCCAATAATGTCTTCATCCTCATTGGTCAAAAGAGAAGAAGTAGTTAATGAAGAGGGAGGATTATTTAAAGAGTCTCCCATCTCGATGATCAAAAGCGACGCTTTCAAGTCGGGTTCACCAGATGTCGCACGAAATTTGTGCGAGGGTTTGTGAAAGTTGCTCACCCACAGGGATGCTTTGAGATGGAAGAACTTAACATAAAATAATTATCCATAAGAGTTTAGATTTAAGTCAAATGAGAAAACAAATTCTTGAATAAAGACATAGGCAAGATACATATTTAAAAGTCTTTCAGATGTGATGAGAATCAATCTAAGAAAGAAGAGAAGAAGGAACTTGATGACGACTTTTAAAATAGGCAAGAAGCTTAAAGCTCAACTCAAGCCAATCTTCATAGGTGACTCGATGGTGGTAGAAACTTCGATGCAGGCGGGGGGCTTAAAGCTCAATCTCAAGCCTTCTCTCCTGAATTCGATGTGAGATCTTCAATGAGGTGAGGGATTCAAGCTCAACCTCAAGCCTTTCTCACTTATTTTGATGGCCCTTATCTCCCTAAGAGCACCTTCCTATATAGTTTTCCAAACAACTCATACATTGATATGCTTTTTGAAAAGCTTTAGATTCTTTTTTTTAACAATTAATGCTTTTAATAAAGCTTAAAGCTTTTATCAAAGAAAATTTAAAATCATTGCTTTTGTTAAGTTTTTTTTTCACGTTCGTATCTAATGCCGCCATCAGCGCGCTCATCATCACCGTCACTCTACAATGGACTCACACCAATCATCTTTGCTATTTGCAATTGCCTGCCATCCAAAAACAGATAAGACACCCTCTCTAATAACACACACTCTCTATTAACACACAGGTATACTCAGACGTCCATGCTCGAACGGCCAACCCAATTGATCTTTGTTCTCTTCCTTCCTTCGTCGTAAGGACACTATAAGCAGATGTTGAGGACTCCACGGCTCTCCTTTCCACCGTGATTATCTTGTTGCAATAGAGATCCATCTAGCCCATCCACTCTCTGAGAGCCGTTGAATACATGCGCACCACTACCTGTTGGAGAGCCAAAGTTGAACATTGGGTAGCTACCTCTAACACTCAGATTTTTGGCTTTGTTAGAGTTCCACTCTGAAAGATATATCGGCTGAGAGTCTCTCTCTTGCCAAAATACATCAGGAATACTTGTGCATGGCTTGGCATCCTCCTCCAAAAGCTTCAACAGCTCATCTGGGTCAAAGCTTTCCTTTATATTCATGTCAAACCTAAAGCTAGACCGCATTGGTTTGCTCGTACTTGTCACAATTGTGTTTGAACCACATGTTTGATGATGATCCCTCTATTCCTTACTACCTGGTTCTTGATTGGTCTCACCATCCTCAAACTGTTGAGGAGCAAGTACTTCACATTCTTCTTGACCTAGAAATTTACAAACCTCCTCCCCTTCCACAACCAGGAGCAGCCTATAGCAGTTGTCAACATTGGCTTGCTCCACCGTGGATGTTTGCTGTAGCTCTCATAGCCCTAATACATCAATGTCTTCATCCCTACTGAGGGTTGAAATGATGAACGGGTTGCCTCTTACCCATCCAACCTCCAATCCTCACTAAGAGAACTAAAGAGGGGCACCACCTAGCCAAAGAGAGGATGGGCTAGGACATCCCTATTCTCAAAGAGAATCAAGAAAGCCAAGACACAAATTTACAAAAGAGAATATATGTGCTAGACACCATATTGGAATATAAGAGAGAGAGATGAGAGGAGAGGGAGACAAGAGGAGAAGAGGTAGAAGAAGCTTGCAATTATGCTACATGGAATGAGAAGATGAGAAGAGATGGAGATAATAGGAGAAGAGGTAGAGGAAGCTTGCCATTATGCTACACAATAAAAGAACTCACTCATAGCTTCCCTCAAAGAGATGAGGGTATTCTAGAATGCTCTCATGGACTTGTCATTCTTCTTCTTCTCTTTTCTCAAAGAGAATCAAGAGAACCAAGACACAAATTTACAAGAGAGAATACATGTGCTAGACACCATATTGGAATATAAGAGAGAGAGATGAGAGGAGAGGGGGACAAGAGGAGAAGAGATAGAAGAAGCTTGCCATTATGCTACATAATAAAAGAACTCACTCATAGCTTCCCTCAAAGAGATGAGGGTATTCTAGAATGCTCTCATGGACTTGTCATTCTCCCTCTCCCCCTCTTCCTTCTTCATTCTCCATGGGCTCTTTATATAGCCTTCATGAGGGATTAGATTAAGCTAATCTTCTTGATTAACATAATCCTAGATGATGTATGGCATCTTTGAAAATATGGAGAGTAGTGGATGGGACAAGTCCCCACCTTGGTCATCATGCAAGAAGCCAAGGGTGGTGGTAGACAAAATAGAGAAATGGAGCTAGATTACAAGAGGTGGATGCCCAAAGCACATTATTATAATATATTTACAAGAAGGACAGAGTGGAAAGTTGGTGTGGTGAAAGAGAGAAGAAAATTGCATATAGCCAGCAGTCTGTGCCTTCGTAACTTCAAATCCGTGAGGAATTTGGAAAAAGTTTATTCTGCAACTTTGTAGACCAGATTGAAACCGATCGGCCTGCGTGAGAATTTTCTTGAAATTCGCTTTTTCTTGGGAGTTATTAAGATTATAAAAAAGGGCTTCCAAAAGCTGCTTTGACTTTAGTATCCCATATGTATATAAATACATATAAGCATGTGACAAAAGGGGTCCATGCTTGTAAGCTTTTGTGCAAGATCCAAATGACACCATGATGTGGATATTGACTTGTGTGCAAGGGTGAGGTGTCCTCTAATGATGGTGATAGATTCCAAATCTTAGTGATGCAAACGGAGTCCATATGTAGTTGGAGGCTAGTCCTTTGAAAAATCTATGCATTCACTCAACTCCTAGGTGTAATCCATTTTCATCTTCACTAAGATAACCATCCCATTTACCCTTTACATTGACATGCCTTCTAAGAACTTGTTCCCCCCATTTGCTAGAGTTATCATAATCGAGAAGCAATGTAGCATACCTAGTGCTTGAAGAGTAAACCTAAAGTGATATGGTAAGCTCTTGATAGGGGCCTTGGCCAAATTTTGTGGTAATAATCCGGGTTGTAAAAAACCCGGATCATTAGCCCTCCCCTTAGGCTAGAGGTATTCATGCCTCTAGCTTGAGAATGATGGTCCAATAGAGCAAGGAGGACTGCACCCCCTCATTGGTGGCTCTTCATTGAATGACTGCTCCAAAGTGTTCATATTTCTTTGAAAATAAGGCTTCAGTCGCCATCCATTTACCCTTGTCTTGTGAACCTTCCCATCCATGTCACCTAGCTTATAGCTGCCATTTGGATATCTCCTTATGACCATGAATGGCCCTTCCCACTTGAACACAAGTTTAGCATCCTTTCTGTTATCGAAGCGGTTATCATAGCGTAGCACAAGTGATCCTTCCCCTATGTGTTTGCTAGCCAGCTTCTTATTAAAGGTCTTCCTCCTCTCTTCAGCCTGCATGGAATAGTGTTGGACTGCTGCTTCTCTATCTAACTCCAGCCTCTCTAGATCCAAGATCCTTTCCTCTAACTTCTTATCTTGATTCTTCTCTTGACTGGCTACTAAAACACGCAAACTGGCCAGTTCCACCTCTATAGGAAGCAAAGCTTCTTGGCCATAGACGAGGTGAAATGGAGTATAGCCAAGCGAGGTTCTAAATGAAGTCATGTAGGCCCAAAGAGCTGCATTCAATTTTTTATCCCAGTGCTTGGGGTGCATGTGTACCTGCTTGGTAATTATCTTACAAATTAGCCCATTTACTTTTTCGACCAAACCATTACACTGTGGATAGTAGGGAGTAGAATGCCTGTGCTTGATTTTTAGCCTTTCCATTAGCTCCCCTACTAGGTTCGCCCTAAAACCAGGACCCCGATCAGAGATAATTTCCAAAGGTGTGCCAAACCTGCAACAAATATTTTCAAACACAAATTTTCCCACTTCTTGGGCTATGATCCTACTAGTTGCTGAAGCCTCTGCCCACCTCGTCATGTAGTCCACTCCCATTATGATGTATTCCTTGCCAAATTGAGTTCGTGGGAGTGGTCCTATTGCATCAATCCCCCATTTCTCAAATGGGCCTTATGTAGTTATGGGATTTTGTTCCTCATGCACTAGCTTCCTTGGTCCGGCCTTTTGGCAATCATCACAAGTGCGGCACCAATGTTGCACATCTCGATGTAGACTAGGCCACACAAAACCGGCTTGGAGAATCTTTCTGCTGGTTATTTCTTGAGCAAAATATCCGCCACAAACCCCTTCATGGCAGCTCTTAATCACATCTATAATCTCCTTTGCTGTTGGCACCCTTCTAAGCACTGCATCCTTTCCTTTGCAATACAACACATCATTTATCAAGCGGTATTTAGTGGCCTTAGTAGCCAGCCACCTTTTCTCACTTTTACTCATATGTGTAGGTGCCTCACCTTGCTCGAGAAAATAAAGCACATCTTGTAGTTGAAACTTGCCTTGAAACAAGGGAAGCTTTACGGCAATGATGCCCACCATTACCTCTTTCAATTTTTCAGCTGCTAGAGCATCTGCCTCGCCATTTGCGCGCCTTGGCACAAAATAGATTTGGGCTTTCTGTAGCTTTCTCATGAGAGTTTTAGCTTCCCTCATTTTCACTGCTAAGTTATCATTTTTACAAGCCCAGATTCCTTTCATTTGCTTAACAACGAGCATAGAATCCCCAAAAACATTAAGCCGAGTGATACCATGTGAGAGACACCACCTCAAACCTAAAAGCAAGGCTTGATATTCTACTTCATTGTTAGAATGGACATCCTCCAAGCTGATACCTTCTCCATAAAGTTTGTCACCTTCGGGACTGAACACCACTATTCCTGCTGCCGCTCTGTCTTTAATACGCTTGTAGGCCCCATCGAAGTAGAGGGCATGGGCATTCTCCACCCGTGGCGGCTCCTCAAGAGGAGGTGTCTCCTCTTTTACCTTTCCCTTCTCCTTTTCCTTCTTTTGATGGCATCTATGGGTCAACAAATCAGCTAGGCAAGCTCGAGTAGAATCCTCCACCTTGAAGGTGTAGTCAAACTCTTGGAGTTGTATCACCCACTTAGCGATTCTAGCTGAAACATCCATGTGCTGTAAGGCATAGGGAAAATGCTCTTCTGTCGTGATCACTGTGAATGGCCTAGGGAGAAGATAAGGACGAAACTTCCTTACAGCAAACATTAGAGACAAAACCATCACCTCGACCATCTTGTACCCTCGTTCTGATGCTGTCATTACTCTACTAGAAAAGTAAACCGGTCTCATTAGGCCAGTTTTAGCATCCTTTTGTATTAGTGCTGCCCCTAGAGCATCTTCCCCAAAACTCGGGTTGACAAAAAACTCTTGATCCCAACAAGGCTGTAAAATTATAGGAAGGGTGCTAAGAGCCTTCTTCACCTCGTGAAAGCACCTTTCGCTTTCGTCACTCCACAGGAGCTCCTCCGAGTGGGTTAACTGTTGCAGTGGAAATATTAATTGGGAGAGGAGATGAATGAACCGCCCCATATATCGCACCTTCTGAATGAAAGAGGTTAGTTGCTTCACAGAAGATGGTGATGGCACCGCCAATAGGGCCTTAACTTTGTTTGGATCTGCTTCAATGCCCCTCTCACTTACGACATGCCCTAACAAAGTTACACTACTTTCGCCAATTCGACACTTCTCATGGTTTAATTGCCCCCCCATTTGTGCGAATCGGTTGAAAGCTTCATCCACCTTCCCTAGATGTAGAGCCTTAAAACTATAAATACAAAAATCATCAATAAAGACCCTGATGGATTTCCCAAAATATGGCTGGAAGACATAATTCATGAATCGTTGGAAGGTAGCTGGGGCATTTGTTAATCCAAATGGCATTACTTTGTAAGCAAAACAACCCCAAGGTGTAATGAAGGTGGTCTTCTGTTGATCCTCCTCAGCTATTCGGATCTGGAAATAACCTGAATACCCATCACAAACAGTGTATCTCTCATGTCCGGCCACCTCGTTGAGTATTTCATCCTGAAAGGGAAGAGGAAAGTGATCTCTCTTAGTTGCGGCATTTAGCAGCTTGTAATCCATACAAATCCTCCATTTTCCATTCTTCTTGGGTATCACCACCACAGGTGAAACCCACTCTGAATCCCCTATTGGATAGATAAAGCATGCCTTTAAAAGTCGTTGCACCTCAGTGAGTAGAGCGTTTTGTTGAACTACTCCCAATCGTCGTAGTCGCTGCACCACTGGCCGTGCTCCCTCTTTTAGATTAATGTGATGTTGTACTGCTGTCACACCTGTGATGTGTTCATAATCAGAAATAAAAAGTGCAGAGTGTTTTATCACCACTTCCATGTAGGCTGCCTTCTCCTCAACTGATAGATCCTTAGCCAACATTTTTTCTAACCCCTCCTTCTCGACCTTTGGAAGCTGCTGCGGAATTTCACTACCAGAAGGCCCTTTTAATGTAATCCCCATCACTTCTAGAGAGCTTTCTTCCTCCTCATTAGAAGACTCTCCCTCTGTCATAGATGACCAACCCTCGCTGGAACTCCATTCATCAGCGGTGGTTTCTAACACAAGATCCTCCTGTCGGCCCTCCTTCATGTTGTAGATAGTGCTCTTCCATTTTTTATGCAGCCCCTTTTGTGGCCTGAGCTCTAAAGCCCCTGTCTCCCAATCTTGTCTGGCTTTCATTCCCATTAGCCATGGTCACCCAAGAATGAGCGGATAGCCATCCCCCTTCACTGGCATCACATACATGTCAAGCTCCAGTTGCACTCCACACACCTTTACCTTGACTTTCTTTATAACTCCCAAACAATTTACTACCACATTGTTAGCCATTTTGGCCCCAAATTTAGTAGTTTCATTTACCTCTAATCCCAAACGATGCATCAACTTTTCCGTCATGACACAAATCTCTGCACCTCCATCCACATATGTCTTTGACACTCTTTGCCCATTGATTTCGGCTTCCACTAGAGGTACAATATCTTTCATCTTTCTAGCCTGGATTGCATTCACATGTCTATTCTTCATGGGTCTAATGCTTACCATCTTTGACCATTGTCGCCGCACTGTTCGAGATAGATGTAGTAATTGTGGCCATGAAATTTTTGGCCCTTGATTCCTCACATCAGCAAGCAAATCATAAGCTCTAGTACCTTTACCCAAGGGAAAATCATCTGGCTCAATGTGTCGGCGTGAGCGAGCCCTCCTCTTTTTACTGTTGCGTGTCTTTGCAGCCACTGATGACTCTGCCTCCTCTTCCATATTTTCAACCTCCTTTTGTGGTGAAGGCTCCATCTTCTCAATTCTCCGGGCTTTCTTCACCGGCATTGCTTCAACCTCTACTACTTTGTCATTTCCTTTGACATCACTCTCATCTAAACTAATTATCCTAACATCATGATTCTCTGGCGGTTGAACAGGCAAGGGCGGCACCTCTGCAAGTGGTGGAGGATGCTGGAGAACTTGAACCGGTGGTGGAGGCCTTGGATTTGGTGGAACAAACCTTTCCCTAGGTGGTGTCACTTGTTGTCCCCTCCTTCTTGGTTGGAATCCATTTCCTGGAAAACGCCTAGGATGAGGGCAAAAGTACATACCATGGCCAGTCTCCCCACAATTATAGCAAACATACTCTCTTTCTTGTCTTCTTGGACCTCGATTGCCTTCATTTATGAGGGGAGGGGGCCGCACTCCTTGCACCAAATTTAATGAAAGGCTTTCGAGTTTATTAGTAATGCGTTGTAGGAGCTCTTGTTGTGGTATCTCTGGTTCAGGTGGGGCCTCTGCTATTTCTCTAGGCCTTTGCATGGTTGGTAAAACCTGTATGGGCTCAACTCCCCCCTTTAACTGGGCTTGATACTTCAATTTTCTATCTTTCTCTCTCGCATAAGTGACTGATTCTTCATAGGATGTGGGAAACTTTCCTTTGACCTTCTCCCTTAGTAGAGGATGGAGTCCGGCTAGAAAACAATCTTTCTTAAGGCAATCAGGTACTCTTTCTCCCTCGGCTAAAGATGTTGTCCATTTATCCCACAATTTTATAAACATGCCTTCATAGGTTTGGTACTCCCCTGCTATGGTTTGGCGAAGATCTAAGAGTTGTCTCCAAATATCTTCAGGTGGCTCTGTATCTTGGTACTTGTCCATGAATGCGGTCTTGAGATTCTCCCAATTACCCCTTGTAGCCTCTGGGAGAGCTTGATACCACACTCGAGCATCACCCTTTAGAACTAAAGGGAAGGCCCGTACTTTGGTTGCTTCATCATCCCGGCCTGTGACTAGAAATGCCATTTCTAAGTCATCCAAAAAGTCCAGAGATTTCTCCCCTTTGTGCCCAAAAAAACTTGGAAAAGCCATGATAGGAAGATGTTGATCTAGCTCATTACAAAATAAAGATGAACACGTCTAGGCCCAAGTCATATCTTATTAAGGGTAGAATAAATGGATTTACAGATGCATTAATCTCAGCAAGACGACGAGGGCCCAATAAGACCCTTATAACATTTTGAAACCTGAGCTTTGTGCTAACAATTATATGCATGGTTTGTCTAGCAAGTGGACGGATAGGTCCATACAAGTCCCTATGGTTCATGGGATACACTTAGAGTAGAATGAATATGTGTACATTAAAGGAGATGTTATAATCCAAAATAGGGAGTATTATGGGATCAGGTGACAACAAGATCTCTCTCAACCTCTCAGCTCCAAAATAGAAGACCAACCTTTGCTGAAAATGTATCTTTCTACTAATGCACACATCCACCCGAATGTTTTGAACCGATTGAAAGTTGTAGAAAGTAGGAGTAGTCATTTATGCATTAACTACAAATGCACACTACAAACTTTCATGAAGCGTGTCGTTGAAGCTATGGCCTCTTAGATCCCACCATTCGAGAGATGCGAAGGACTTGCTTACCGCTGATTAGCGTAGCTTTTGTGTGACCATCATCAGCCTTGTAAAGTTCATAGGCTTCGATAGCTATCTTTTCAATTACTTTGAGTCTTCTTGCTAGTAGTAGTTGAAGCGCATCACCATATGTAGCCTCTCGCCAATACCGCACACCATTGATGTGTAACTCACCCTCCAAAAACTTGTTAATCCCCAAATTTGAAAGCGCCTTCACCACTTGAAGACGAAGCTCCGTAGGGAGTGTCTTTACACTAGACACCAAGCACTCAACACAATGCCTTGACGTAGAGACTTGATGAGAGCAAGATTTCTCATGAAGCAAAGAAGAATGTGTGTAATTAACTTGCTTTACCCGCATACGTGCCGTTTGTCGATAAAGGTCCTTCTTCTCTTGAGCTTCTTTTGGAGACCATTGCGGTACTCTTGAGCGGCGAATCCCTTGAATAGGGTTTGATGAAGATTCCTCCTTAGTGATTTCTTGACAAACACTCGTTGAAGAAGAGGACAACTCCTTAGATGTTTCTTTCTTCATGGAAGTTGTAGAGCATAGCTTGAGAACTCCTCAGCGGGGGCACCAAAAATGAGGGCTGAAATGATGAACGGGTTGCCTCTTACCCATCCAACCTCCAATCCTCACTAAGAGAACTAAAGAGGGGCACCACCTAGCCAAAGAGAGGATGGGCTAGGACATCCCTATTCTCAAAGAGAATCAAGAAAGCCAAGACACAAATTTACAAGAGAGAATATATGTGCTAGACACCATATTGGAATATAAGAGAGAGAGAGATGAGAGGAGAGGGAGACAAGAGGAGAAGAGGTAGAAGAAGCTTGCCATTATGCTACATGGAATGAGAAGATGAGAAGAGATGGAGATAATAGGAGAAGAGGTAGAGGAAGCTTGCCATTATGCTACACAATAAAAGAACTCACTCATAGCTTCCCTCAAAGAGATGAGGGTATTCTAGAATGCTCTCATGGACTTGTCATTCTTCTTCTTCTCTTTTCTCAAAGAGAATCAAGAGAACCAAGACACAAATTTACAAGAGAGAATACATGTACTAGACACCATATTGGAATATAAGAGAGAGAGATGAGAGGAGAGGGAGACAAGAGGAGAAGAGATAGAAGAAGCTTGCCATTATGCTACATAATAAAAGAATTCACTCATAGCTTTCCTCAAAGAGATGAGGGTATTCTAGAATGCTCTCATGGACTTGTCATTCTCCCTCTCCCCCTCTTCCTTCTTCATTCTCCATGGGCTCTTTATATAGCCTTCATGAGGGATTAGATTAAGCTAATCTTCTTGATTAACATAATCCTAGATGATGTATGGCATCTTTGAAAATATGGAGAGTAGTGGATGGGACAAGTCCCCACCTTGGTCATCATGCAAGAAGCCAAGGGTGGTGGTAGACAAAATAGAGAAATGGAGCTAGATTACAAGAGGTGGGTGCCCAAAGCACATTATTATAATATATTTACAAGAAGGATAGAGTGGAAAGTTGGTGTGGTGAAAGAGAGAAGAAAATTGCATATAGCCAGCAGTCTGCGCCTTCGTAACTTCAAATCCGTGAGGAATTTGGAAAAAGTTTCTTCTGCAACTTTGTAGACCAAATCGAAACCGATCGGCCTTCGCGAGAATTTTCTTGAAATTCGCTTTTTCTTGGGAGTTATTGAGATTATAAAAAAGGGCTTCCAAAAGCTGCTTTGACTTTAGTATCCCATATGTATATAAATACATATAAGCATGTGACAAAAGGGGTCCATGCTTGTAAGCTTTTGTGCAAGATCCAAATGACACCATGATGTGGATATTGACTTGTGTGCAAGGGTGAGGTGTCCTCTAATGATGGTGATAGATTCCAAATCTTAGTGATGCAAACGGAGCCCATATGTAGTTGGAGGCTAGTCCTTTGAAAAATCTATGCATTCACTCAACTCCTAGGTGTAATCCATTTTCATCTTCACTAAGATAAGCATCCCATTTACCCTTTACATTGACATGCCTTCTAAGAACATGTTCCCCCCATTTGCTAGAGTTATCATAATCGAGAAGCAATGTAGCATACCTAGTGCTTGAAGAGTAAACCTAAAGTGATATGGTAAGCTCTTGATAGGGGCCTTGGCCAAATTTTGTGGTAATAATCCGGGTTGTAAAAAACCCGGATCACCTACCATTGGTGATACATGAAGATGAAAGGACTAATGAGGCATGCACGGGAAGATCGTATGATGAAATGCCATCGCTGCCACCACCATCATCTAGGGATAATGCTAGGATGGACATGACCTTGCAATCCTCTACTTTAGGAAAATTGAGCCTTGCACTAGGTCCATACATGATTGTTGTCTCGTCATATGCTAGGGCTCCTTTGCATGCTGAATCAAATGTCCCCAACCACAGCCTCTCTCCTCTATTAGGCTCTCTTATCTGAGAGACCCACTTGTCCCACATTCACATCATATTCTACTTGATGTTTATGGTCCTTAGCTACCTAGATAGATGCTTTTATGTAAGTTTAAGGCATAGCATACACTAGCCTTGAGCTCTCTTTCTATTAATATTCAGACATGACTCGAAATGAAGGTATCACAATAGGATTTCCCTTTCCCCCCACTATTGCGAAGCCCTATGAAGTGCCCCAACTGCTGGCTTTCACAATCTATGCTCTTTTCCTATATCTGTGGGCTCTTGCAATGATAAATCAAATGAGCCTGCATCATTATCTTCATCACCCTGATCATTGCCTTTAATGACAATATTGGGCATAGGCTATTCCAAGTCAAGAGGTCGAGGCCACATCTATCTTCCACATGTTTCCTTAGGAATTGTTGCAACAAGACATCAAATTCTTATCAAATCGACCTTACAAGCCTCATCCCTTGATGCCGCCCTAGCATGCCCCAATGCTAGCTTTGGAGCCGAACAAGTACACCAATGGCCATGAACAAATCCCCTACAAAATACAAATTTCTAGCTTTTTCTTCAAGGAAACTTATGATCTTTTCCTTTTTAGTTTTCTCAAAGCAGATGTTCCCTTCATATAAACTTGTTCTTCCATGCAATATGCCCTATCAAGAATATGCTTTGAAAGAGAATTTCGTACCTAATTATTCATGTGGTTTAGAAATTAAAATCCATGTAATGCAATCAATCAAAGGATGCTTCCACAAAAATAATGAATGCAGTGAAGAGAATGTGCCTAGCCTATCTACATGTGCTCATGCGTCGTGCAAAATGCAAACAAAAAGACACATACAATGGAAAATAAATTCCTAATGATGCTATCTAATGAGTTCAAAATCGTGGCAGAATTTTTTTCCCCTCAAGCTTGCAGTAGTGGACCTGCAGCGTCATGACATCGGTCAATCAATAGTTTGAAACCAAGTGTTGTGCATTAAGGAAATAGTTCTTTTTTACTATATCAATGTAATGCCATTCAAAGTTAATAACAGTGCATAAGTATTTTTCTTAAGCAAAATCAGCATTGTGAATGTGCTCAAATAGTCTTTCCATAATTTTTTTTTACTAACAACTTTGCTAAGATGATAAGGCAAGTAGTGTCGAACTTCTTCGTGTCATTGTATCTGTTAATAAGTTAAATAAAATTTTTTAAAAATTTCATCACATATGAATATGATTTGCACCATGAAATGTAAAAAAGAATCCAAATTTTCATTAATAAAAAGGCTTACCACCATTCTTCATGTTTCAAGTCTCAAGAATTGATTTTATGGATAGTGAATGGACCCACCACTAATCTTTGAATAGTGCTTTTCATCACTACTGAGCATTGGCATGGTTTGATCTCGTTGTTCAGATCTTCTCACAAAAGAATTCCCACATGAATAGCCCATAAGAGGGGAGAGAGAAATAGTGATTTTGGATCTCCCTGATTAGTCCATCATTCGGGACGTGGAGGCAATGATTGGAGGTGAAAAAATATAGGAGTAGGCTAATGTGATATGTTGATATGGTTATTCTTTGGCTCTCTAGTCCTCCCCCTCAGGGTATCATTGTGCTAGGACGACGCGTCCTTTTTTTGTCAAAAAAAAAAAACCCTCCCCTTGTCTTCGTGTCAAAAATTGGGGGGTTGGGGAGGCCCAAAAGGTCACCACCCCTTCCCCTTTTAGCCTCTTTACACTTTCTTTTGACCCTTTGTGTTTAGGCACCCATAACTCTAGTTTTCAATGTCCAAATTGAAGTCTGAAAATTTCTGCATGACCATCTCAGAGTCTTGAACTATTTCGAACTTGATGCACTCCATTTCGATAGCTCAATAAATTACTAAAATTTTGAGATTGTTGTGAAGCTCTTCTTCAAAAGCGCTTTTAAATCCTACCTTTCATTGCTACCTTTTAGAAGCCTCGAAACTTCCAATGACCTTCTATTTTTGCCTCAAATTAACAAAATTTGGCACATTTTTTGCTTATTTATGGGCTCAAAATCTCCCTCTCACCTTTAGGCAACTCAACTAGATCCCATTTCTTGTTCCTTGACAATGCATCCATTTTCTCATCCATAACATTCTTCCAATATTTGCTTCTCACAATCACTTTAAAATAAGTAGGCTCTACATGCTGAACATAAGATACCATGTATGTTTAATGCATATGCATGAAACTATTATATATCAACTTATCCACTCGATACTTCAGTCTATCTGATCTCCTCTACTACGGTGCACTAGATGGTGTCTCAACTATTCTCGCATGTGGTAAAACATACTTTCTTGTAATCTTTCTCCTTGGATTTCTCATATGTGGTATACCAAACTCATCACATATGGACTCATTCTCAGAATTTTCACCCATAGGCTTCTTTTCTTGTGCAATTTTAGCCCTCTTTTGTCCATTGTGAACTTGCCACTCCATGGATTACAACTACCACTACTTTCCTCATGGTCCTGAGGTCCATAAATATCCTCAACATGTTGCTATAATTTTCTTTCCATAGCCATCAACATCACTGCTCTTATAGATATCCATATTCTCAACTATAGCTTTTGGTCTATAGCAAGACTCATACTCACTGAATCTAATATCCTTGCTTATGTAGAATTATTTAGTGATAAGATTATAACATTTGTAACCCTTCTCATCTTGATACCCAAAGAAAATAAATTTAACATACTTTGCTTCCATCTTTTTCCTCAAATAATTGGGGATGTCTACATAACATACGTAATCAAACACCTTGAGATATGCAACTGTAGGTGTCCTTTAATACATCTTCTCATACGGAGACATTTGATGAGCCGATTTTGTAGATATCCTATTCACGATATGGATTGCAATATGTACTCTGTCAACCTAATAAGTCAAGGGCATATGCATCTGATTCATCATTACCCTTGCTACTTCTGCAATAATCCTATTCTTTCTTTCTACCACACCATTTTGTTGTATTGTATACCTACATGTAACTTATCTTTTGATCCCATGATCTCTCAATTAGTATGAGAACTCATTTGAAATACATTCTCCTCCATGGTCTCATCTCAAGCCTCAAACTTTGGAAAGTCTTCAACAACTTTATCTTATCTTGCAAAAGTACACCCATCTCATCCTAATGAAATCATCAATAAAGATGATACAAGACCTACATTTTTCACTTTAAAGAAGCATTTTGACATGGATCCTGAATTCCCAAGTGTACCATTTCCAAAGAAAAGTTGCTTATTGTCTCTCTCTTTAGAAATGGACGTATTGACTACTTGCCATAAACTAACAAGCCTCACATACACAATCATAATTTATATAACTAAATTGTTGAAGTCCACAAATAACATGTCTAGATAGCATTTGTTTAAGCCTTTGTAGATTTACATGACCGATTTTTCTATGCCATAGTTCCAATATCTTTATCTTGTCCATTCCTTGTCTCAACATACATAGAGCTCTGTATAATGGGAGTTCCTTGCATCGAAAGAAAATAACATGCCTTTCTTTTATCATGAGTAATAAGCTTGCCATGTTTTTCATTCCTTAACTCCACAATGAAGCACCATACTTGTAGCCCTTGAAGAGCTACTTGACCAATTAAAGCCAACTTTTTTGTGATAGCTACGTACATAGAAAACATCATCAAGCTTATTTTCTATCCCATCTCCAGTTACCAAAGAAACACTTCCAATATGACTTATCTTATATAGTGTGTCATTTCCTACAGCCCCATACTTCTCATTTTGTATTTGATGCTTTCTATCAAACCATTCTGAATGGTGTATCATATGGTTTACAGGACCTAAATCCAAAAGCTAGTCATCCTTTCTAGGAGAATACATCATACTACTAAGTACATGCTCCATTGCAAAGAGATGACCTCTAGGTGATGAAACACCTCCAGAACCATATCCACTACCATTGTATCCACTTGCATAGTGTTTGAATGGGGTTCTTTCTTGACCCCTAAATATAGTATTCTGCTTATGTAATCACTCTCTCTCAAAGTGACCAAACTACCCACAATAATGACATGCACCATCTCTTTGTAGACTAGAATATCCTTTGCCTCTAGAGAGTAGGATCTCCTCCTAGCCTATAGGCATAAAATCGTCATGTCCCAAGGTACTAAGACCATATGTAAAACTATTTTCATGACCTTATAATGATCCTCTAACTCTAGATGAGCTAGCATGGCCTCTCTTATGATAAAACACACTATCCATACTTGCATTCGTTCAACTTATATGTGCATTGAGGCCCAAGTCAACCACTTTTGTAAGAAGCAAAGTAATCAACTCTTAAAAATTAGGTATAGAGCCTCCTCTTACAGAGATAGAGGTATCAAGTGGCTTACACATAGTTTCAAGTCCATTTAAAGTAACAAATACAAAGTTATCATCATCAACTAGTGCATTTATTGAAGCAAGATCCTTTGTAACCTAAATCATTTTTTCCAGATAGTCACTATTGCACTATTTTCATACCATACACTATCTCAATATTTGCTTTAGTAATATTTTTGTGGCCTTTGTGCAAGCACCGTGCATCTTCTCAATGATTTTCCAAAAATATTTGCATATACTTATCTTTTTAATGTGTAGAATCAATGTCTCCAAGATACCTATAGATATCCAATGCAAGATCTTCATGTTTTTACTTATCCAATCCTTGTTTATGTGGGCTCATCAAGAAAATTTGGCATGTATCTTCACCTATAATGAGGTCCCATAGACCTTTCCCCATAAAAAACTCTTCATATGGTATGACCATATAATACTATAGTTGTTCTTTGGCAATTTGTCACCAACTATTTGCATAATATGTGAGATTTTTGAAATTATAAAAATTGTAAATTTAGTCAAACTAGTAGTATATAATGTTTCAAATTAGTTTCCAACCATGTGAACAAGTTTGAGCACCAATTCCTCAAAACTGAGAGAAAAAAACATTTAGAATATCCAAGAAAATTCACATAAGTTGGGTTTCATTGCTATGGCTATCATACATATGTCCAACTACTATCACATGCATTCATACAATATACACACATGTCAAATATTAACTATCTAGCAACAAATAATGAAAAGAGGGCTCAAATAGTGCCCACATGACCCAAAAAGCACCAAAATAGGAGTCTAAAATTGGCCAAATTTCCTTTTTTTTTTTTGCAAATTTTCATGCCAACAATGAATTCCTAGAAAAGCTTAATTTACAATCTTTTTAAACACATTTTTCCCTCAAAATGGGCACTAATAATGGCATAGAAGTTGGCCTCTAAACTACAAAACAGCTAGTTCCACAAGCCTACACTGTGAAGAGATAGGTTGTGAACTAGTTTAACCAAATAACTAGTTTAATCTTATGCAATTTTGAACTCAATTCCAAAGAGCTAGTTTTTCTTCCTTTGCTATGTGCAAGATTTCAACCTTCAATGATATACAAGACTGAGCAATGAAAAATTGGACTCAAGAAATAGGGGTTGGCTAAGGGTCATACCAATGTAATTTAGTGACTCATTGATTGCAAGCACCTACCCTTTACAATGTTTCTTTCTTGGGCAAAGAGAATCATAAAACCAAATTAGGGTTATGCATTAAGATCATGTAAATAATACCCATGATAAAATAGGACTGAAATGAATGTTGAATTTCAATGAAAAGGGCCTCTAATATATAAGAAGAACACTAATCTATGATCTATTGATTTATTCAGAGAATTAACTGATCAAGAATCTCCCATCAACAAGTGGATAAGCTTAAAAAAGTCGATATTGAGAGATGTCAAAGATTAAGAGAGTAAAAAACCTTGATCAAGCTTGAAGAAGATGATTGATTTACTTGGATTCAAACTTCAGTCTAGTGGTTGAAGAAACTTCCATAATCCATCATGAAGCATCAATAATCCATTAAATTCAATCCATACATGCTTGAAGAAGATTAAATTTGTGAAGAATCAATGCCCAAAGCTTGCTTTGAATGCTTGAATATCAAAGATTCAAGATCTTTGAACAAAAGTCACAAAACATAACTCCATTATGAGCTTCAAGAGGCTTAATGTACTTAAACTTCTCCAATTCTTCAATCTTCCACCTCAATACTTGTTGCTAAAGCAATATCTTTTGCCCTAAACATAAACTTTCTTGAATAATCTTAAAGGATTAAAAGGAGTTTCAGTAATACCTTGCTATCCATGGTCATTGGAAGGAGAAGAGAGCCTGAAGAGACAAAGACATGGATTAATCTACTACTATTCATGATCCATAGTCAAATAGAAAGCCTTATGAGAAAAATGATGCATAATCTTGACCACTGAGGCTGCTGCCTTGCTTTGCCAGTGCTTGGGTTTCAAGGAGTTGAAAGAGAAGCTCAAGAGGTTGATATAGCAGTTGCCCTACCCTTTAAAGATGGTCAACTAAAGCTTGATCAATAAGAAGTGAAGAAAAATGTGTTGAAGATAAAGAAGAAGCCTGCTCTGGCCAGTGCAAAAGGCACCAAAAAATAGCTAATGGTTGTTATCCAAGGTTTGATCAATATCCTTTACAAGTATGCTCTATAGACTAAGCATAATGCATAGATCGTCCACACTAATCATGAAGAGAGGTTTCCTGTTGACCTCCATGAAAGCTTCAGCCAAAATTTGGAAGAGAGAGGAAAAATAAAGAATGTCTTGTAAAGTAACTAGACTTTTAACAAAAAATAACTCAATTCTCCATGTTCTCAACCATTTTAGCTCCAAAATGGCCTATTATGGATGCACCACCTGCAGCTATTTTATCCAAGATATCTCCAACTTTTTCTTCAAGTATTCCAATTAGCTCTAACTAGATTTTCTTGGTCTCCTTGGTCACTGCACTTATCCATTTTCAAAACTAACACTATGTCCTTGAGTAACCAGGATGTAACAAGCCTATGGAAGAAATCCAAGAAAAGATTGAACCAAATAGATCAAAGACCAATGCTTTGATACCGCTTCTTAGGAAGAGGGTTGAGAGGTGAGAGAAAGAAAAGTAAAAGAGAGAGGAAAGAGAAAAGAGAATGAGTGATGAGGAGGGAGAAAGACTAGAAAGATAGAAAAGAAGAGAGAGAACCCATGAAACTAAGTGTTCCAACAAGTGAGATGAGAGATAGTGATTGTATTATCATCAAATATGTCCAAAAATGACATATGTCATATCTTTTATACCTATATGGGTGTGATAATGTATTATTAATAACTCCTTCAAAAAAACATGTCTTCCTAGCTTCTTACAAGTGCACAGGTTATAGATTTCAAATTTGTAAGTTATAAGGTATTTTTCAAGAAGTAAACACAAGATTTATCTACAAATAGGTTGCAAATCATATGTATTGTTGATATGGCTACTTAGTTTATTATTAAAAAAACCTTGTGGAAGGTTGTAGAGACTTTATTGATGTTTGGGAGTCAATTTTTTCATAATATGATTGAGAATAGTCAAAATCTTACAATTGAAAAGCTAGACGATAATAACTATACATCATAAAGGTTCTATGTGATAAACTTTCTTGTTGGAGAAGGCCCGTATGGGTTTATTTTATGTGAAGAAAATAAACCAACCCTAATTGATCTTGCAATTGTGCAGAAGAATTAAAGGCCTAGAAAGAATGAAATGCAAAAGATGAAAACGTAATATATTGATTGTCAACAATCATGATAACATTGTGCAAGGGTAGTAAAAAATATAGATAATTCACATGCGGCTTGGATAACATTTGGAAAATATATTTCAATAAATACAAATATAGGAAAGGCTAAACTCAAGAGAGAGTTGAATACTTTGAAGCAAGGAAAGATGTGTATAAATGAGTATGTTATAAAGGTGAGGAGTTTTGGAGATGCCTTAACAAGTATGATATATAACCATATAATGATGATTCCATTTCATCTGCATTGAGTGGCCTTAATTTAAACAAAAATAGAAACCATTTTTTACTTCTATGTATGTATGGAAATCATTTCAAAATTTTGATAAGTTGGTCTCTCTCATGATCACATTGAAGAGATCAACATGTAGGATGAATCATTTGAAAGAAGTAGTTAACATATCCAAGCATTTTACTCCAAGTGTGGGAAGAGGACATGCTAAATTCCCTTCTTCAAGAGACCGTGGTATGGATCATACTAGTCATAAAAAACAAAATATGTTAAATCAATAGTTTAGTGATATGAAGATTTTGGAATGCCATGGTAATTCTAGAGTTAGGGAGAGCTCTAGAGGAATAGACGGACGGTAGAATGGAGATTCTTATAATTCTAGTATTATCATTACTATGGAAAAACACATAATATTAGAACCCATTATTATGATAAGAAGAACGACATTTATAGTGGTAAATTACAGTAAGGACATTATGCATCATCCGAAGGATAGAATGATAAAAATGAGCACCTATGTGTTATGCATCATATGATTATTAGTATTACAAGAAAGAGGTCAGATAATTATAGATGGTATGTTGATTTAAGTACATCTAATCATATGACTAATTAGACTAAATGGTTTAGAGAAATGCAAGATCTACAAAGTCCAAGTTATGTAGAGAGGAGTGATGATTCAGGTCCCCCTAATCTCACATATTGAAAATATTCATTTATCCTTACATGATACTCATATAAAGTATTTGTCAAATGCATTAAAATCTAGAGTAGTGAAAAACAAGAGGGCAGAACAAGGCTTCGATCATATACCTATGCCGATTTCTAGACATGGTTAAGAGTGGATTGAAGCACAAAGTAGGGTGGAGGATGGGATCTTTAGTCACAACAAAGGCAGGCATGATGAATGCAAATGGGGCAATTCAGATCATGACATGTTAGATCAAGAGGTGTTGATACATAGGAGGTGGAGTTTGAAAGCATTTACACTTTATCTTAAGTTTTTTAATTCTTAAATTTGTGATTGGTTTTATTGTTACTAATGGTGTTTTTAATTTACAATTTAAAATTGTGGATCGAAATCCCACTTGACATGAGATAGCCTATACAAAATATCACAATAGGATTGACACATGGATGAACTTATAAACATAGAGCATTATCACAAAATAGCAATGAGAGAAATTATAGCTAGTAGAATGTGTTAAGTTATTTCTTTTGACTTTTGAAATTGAGTGTTTTAATCATTTCTAAGTTTATATAATCAACATGTATAGAGGCAAAAATATGATGAAACAAAAAGAGAGAAAGGGAGCCAAGTAGGAAGTGCTGCAAAGCACGATAACTTTTTAAAAATAAAAAGTGACATCCATTTGTATATAAGATGCCAAATGAGTATGCAAGAAAGTACAAAAGAAAAAAGTCCATGGAGCCACAATGTTACACCACCACCTCCATGACTTCTTTTCTGCACTAGATGTACTTGTTTTTTCTTGTCACAATACACATGAAAAGTGCAAACATATTGTGGTTAGAAAAATATTCAAATTTTTGTGAAAACTGGAGACATAGTGCATTTACATATGTGTTACAAGACATGCTTTTTTTTGGCAAATGCACATGAATTTGAAGGGTCTTCTGAAGCATATTAGTAGGATATTAAATGTGCATGCAAGTTTTTTTCCTGGTTCAAAAAATGCATGACTGTAATTGTCTATGTGCCTTCCCTTATAGTCAAAAGTACACATAATAGTTCGATTTTCATGTGCAAAGTTTATATTTCTTGAAATATATGCAAATTGACAACCCCTTATAGTTGGTAATAAGTTATGTAACAAACTTAAGCCCCTTGTATGCAATAAATACATTTTCTCTTGGCATATCTTTGTGAACACACATCGATAGCCTTGATCCAAGCATCACTAAAGTGCTTGCTTATTGTTGGGTTCTAGGTTTTATCATTTGAAAACTTAAAGCTTTCAATCAAACGTGAAGAAGAGGCTTTGTTAGATAGCCCTAAAGTGCTTGCTTTTTGTTGGTTCTAGGCTTTATCATTCGATACCTTAAGCTCTCAATCAAATGCTTGTGAATATACAAAGAAATGTATTTTGACTCATTGTTTAAAGTGCTATACCTATTTTTTAGATGTTGCAAATGTATGCTGGGACCACTTATTTTTGTCTTTGACTTTTGGGACCGTTGGAGAATCAAACTAGAAAGGGCCTTATATATGAACAATTTGATGCCATGTTTTTTAATTAATTAATAAGAAAAAAAAGGTAAAAAGTATAAAATAGAAGGTGGAAGAATAGTGAGAAAGGCTCATGATGTGGCAAAGCTGGTTTTATTAATGCAAGATTTGATAAACTTACAAAGGAAGAGAGAATGGCTGTTGAGTACAATTTATGAATTGTGGAAGTCTAATGTACAAAGGAAATGCTAGCTTAGCTGCAGTAGAGCTGGGGTGGGTGGTGATGGTGGGATACTGGCTTAGCTGCAGTAGAGCTGGAGTAAGCGATTGGAATAATAGCTTAGTTGTGGACGAGGGAGAGAGAGAGAGAGAGTGTGTGTGTGTGCGTTGTTTTGTGTGTGTATTTTGGGGGGGAAGTAGGTTGACTAGGGTGTGGCCGCCTGTGTGTACGTGGGAGGGGACAATAATACAGTTTAGTTATTATTTAGTAGTACAGATGGAGATCGAAGGAGAGGGTCCATCTGGCGGGAGCGGGGTTGGGCACCAGCTCCACCAGGCGGTTGGTGGCCACCCCGCGCGCCAGCAGGAAGTCGCCGGTGCCGCCCACCACCGCCAAGACGCGCTCGGCGTTCGACTCCACCATCTGCCCCATCACACACAGCGTGCCCTTGTGCATGCCGTCGTCGATGGTCGCCGTAAACAAGTGGAACAGCACCAGGCCCTTGAGGCTGTCGAATACGTAGATGCCCTGGGCCGTCCCCGCGCGCGCGGAGGCGTTGGAGGGCGCCAGGGTGAGGGGGGCCTCGAAGGTGGTGACCACGCCGAAGTTGGTGGGGTTGGAGACGGACGCCGGGAGCGGCGAAGGCCCATACACCCCCGTGAAGTAGTCGCTGTTCATCACCGCCGGGTTGAAGATGGTCATGTGCAGGTAGAACTGGTAGCTCGGCGGCTGGACATTCCGACTAGTATTGGGGCTGCTGCCGGTCAAGTTAAACAATAGTGCCCTCGCACTCCTGTGCTTGTGAATATCCTGTCTCACCTCATGATCATCAGCTGCATGCAGAGGCTTAGTATATTCATCTGCACTCATCGGAGGCTTAGTACTGCAACCGCGGGCGCTGAAGGTAACCATAACAATCAGTAGCAACAGCATGCTGAGCACTAGCTGCCTGCAGCAATATGCAGCTGGTGCGCCATGTCCCCTTGATCTACATCTCGCCTGGATAACCTGTCCTACATCGCGAGTAGATAAGACGGCCAGCTGCCGTAACAACGACATTGTATTATGGCCTAGTTTACCGATGCAACAAGAATATGTTTCGATCGGTTGTGATCACAGGCTCTTCGACTACTTCTTAAGTTAAGAGCTACAACCAGAGATCATAAGATGGAGGATGCGCAGCTGACAGTTTGGGGCTGTCAGGCACTCAAGCTATATTGCAAGCCCCATCGCCTACGTGGCCCTCACCTAACGCAAGTGGCAGGCTGTCCTCGACCTTTCGGGTTACGCAAGTCGAACTGCCACATCAGCCCCGTCGTCACGTGGGCGATGGGGTTTGACATTTCAACACGCCTGCCAACAAGTCAACTTGCTGTGGTGACACAGGCAGGAAATATCACCTCCTAGTGCGCAGCGCCAATAAGTCTACCAATACGTTAAGCCACAAGAGACAAGCTTCAAGGCTCAAGCGATGAGCATCGAGGTGTGACACTCGAGAGCTTGCCACTTGACATTGAGTGCATGCCAATGGTGCAATAATGCAACTTTGAGCATAGAGAGAGAAATGCACATAGCTCACGATCCTAGCACAGTCACGTAGCCTGTAGGGGAAGAGAGCAAAGCACTAAGACTCGACATTCAAATGAAATAACATGCCAAATTTAACTAACCATGGTCATTTGTTACAACTATAGTCTATGACTAGTAACTAGTTAGAGAGAGAGAGAGAGAGGTATGAGTGATGAGCGAATGAAGAAAGAAGAGATAATTATTCACAGAGACTTAAGTCCATTCACTTCATGAATCACACGTGTATAAATTTAGAATCCAAGGAGTCACGACCTTTGCATGGTTGTTGAATATTTAATATTTATCTATATTTTTATACTTAATTGAAATATTAAACTTTTAAGTTGAAATACATTTGAAGGGTTTCATTTAAATGTTTCCTTCTTTTGAAAGTTGTAATTAAAATTAGAATTTCTACTTAGAAGGTTGAGTTTTTTTTTTCAATTTTCATTTAACACGATACTAGAATTTGACACTTCCAATATGGAAGGTCATATGCATGAAAATCATTTCTTTTCAATGTCACATTAAGAATTAGCCTTTCAAGGAAGGGCCAAGATCCCTTTGAAGATGTCATTTTTATCCCCAAAATCATAAATGGTTAGAATTAAGGGCGTTGTGTTGCATTGGTAGTTCCGTAAACAAATTGTTTCATTGAAAATGCCACAAGCACAATTGCATACCGGTTCATTGTTATTGCATAAAGTGATCTTCATAGCGATCAACCTTACAACCATCATCCAAATAATTTGAAAAAGAAAACAAGCAAAGCCTATCTTCTTTAGGAAGACCTTTCCATGAGCCATAGCTTAAGATGATAATGTAAAGATGAAGTTCATTACAATTTTTGGTACTTTTGTGTACCATGTGATGGCTTTTGGCCTATGCAATGCTCATGGATCTTGAAAAATACCAGTTGACAAGATATTTGCCAATATATCTCTTGAAGAGATGGAGGTATTCATACATTATTTGGGGGCGGTTATCATGACCCGTCATAGACAATTGATTGTTCTACGTACATGCTTTGAGTGATGCCATGAGTATTGCATAGCGTTGAATCCTCGAAAGTGCGTACTTGGGGTGCCTTATGGTTTGCTATTGGGTCATATTGTAAGTGCGACTAGTATTACCACCGACCCTGAAAAGGTTGTTGTTATTGTGCCTCTAAGCCCACACACTTGGTGGTTGTTATTGTGCCTCTAAGCCCACCCAATTGCCTTAGGAAAGTTCATAGTTTCGTTTCATCCATGGGGTACTATTGTCGTTTCATTAATGCATTAGCTGAACAGTCATTACCCTTGACAAATGTTTTGTCTCATAGCCATGTTTTTTAATGGACAGAAGCATGCAAAGTGGCATTTGAATATGCTAAAATGAAAAGTTCACTGTTTCATCTCATCCATTATCATGATGTTGCGCGTCCACCATTGCGAATCTAAGGGCGGAGTTGTTCGCCAAGAATTTGAACTCATTAATCATTGCCATTAAGAATTTATTTTTTATTGTGTGTCTTTTCATTTGCGATTCAATTTGAATTGTCTTTTAGAGAACAATACTATTGCTGATTGGACTTGGATTCTGAGAATCACAAACAGAGTTTCGAGATAGATTATGTGATGATTATTATGAGGCCTACATGAATTGGTTAGTGGCAATGTGATGGAAGTTTGGCATGCTTTGTCAAAGTTGACATCCGATGTCATTGGGAGAACACAACTATGAGGAGAATATTAGCTACAATAATATGAAAATTAGTGATCTCTCTGCCCAAATCTGGATTTTCTTTGAGTCGTATGGAATTGACATGCAAGCAAGGTTCATAGCCTTTGGATGGCCTTACATCGAATGCAATATTCTCTGTGGACAATGATGTTGAGGTTCCTTGTGATACCTTGACATTTTCTTTCAATGTATAGGTGACAATATGGTGGAGTTTGTACTCTAAATGCTCTAGCTTCAGCCAAGAAAAACATGAGTTATGATGGCATATATCGGAAAGTGCAACTAAAGCTCATAAAGTGAGTGAGAGTTTCGAAGAGGAGAATGCATCAGGTGTTGTTCTTGTTCCAATGCCTGATATGGCCTTGCCACCTTGTTTTGATTCTGATAACCTGAGCTATAGGTATCACTATCTTGATAGTACAGCTAATCAATGGCTAGTTCGACCAGTATTGGAAACACATGGTTGGGATCATGACAGTGTATATGATGGTCTTAATGTGAAAAAGGTGCTTGTGATTAAGAAAAAAATACCAGTTTCAATCTTTAGGCAAGTTACAAAGGATAAGAAAGAGGTGAATGTGCAAATGAAGTCACAAGGAACTTTCAATCGATCCCCATATAGGAAAAAAAGAGAATTCCCCATGGAATTCCCTAGTTGAAAATACATATAAGTGGGGAAACTAAAAACTAGGGAAAATCGGACATTTTCTAGTGAGAATAAGTAGGGAATCACATAAAACCTTTTCTATGTAGGAAATATTTCCTACATAGGAAATTTCCACATAGGAAATTCCTATGTAGGAAATATTTCATACATAGAAAAATATAGAATTTTCTATGTAGGGAATAATTCCTATATAAGAAATATTCTATATATAGGAAAAAAATTCTAGATGTGATTCCCTAGGTACTCTCACTAGGAAATCTCTCATTTTTCCTATTTTTTACATTCCCTACTTATATGTACTTTCAACTAGGGAATTCCGTGGGAATTCTCTTTTTTCCTTATCAAATTATCAACTTTGCCCTTACTCTTAGACATGCTAATATCAAACAAGAAATTACACAATAAATTTTTAACTAGAAAATTATATAGAGAATGTCATCATTTCTAAGTAAGGATCAATAACATACATCTAATGATAAAAATAGATTAAACAAATTAAGACATCAACATCTACTTCTAGCAACCAAAAGAAAAATGAAAATACTTTTAAAGGAGCATAGAACTAAAAACTATTAAGCAACATGTGTGTCTTGATTGTTTTATCCCTTAAATCTCCAATATGTTCCAAAGTAATAAATGTTTGAGTAATCCCTCAAATCTCCAATATGTTGGAAAGCAATAAATTCTTAACTCAAAGTAGAAGTTATGCTAAAACTTCCACATCATCTAGACTAAGCACATTGCTATTTTTGTTTAATACAACTTTGCCATTTCCTAGTAGCCAATAAATAATCTCCTTAATCATATCATCACTTGTTGGCTTCTTTGTATCCTTAATCAAGACTCGAAAGCTAGCTTCAATCTTTTTGAGATTCATGTATATACTCTTTAAAGGAAAGTACATATCATGAATTGTAGGCACACCAAGATACTTCAAAAGTATGGTTTCCATGTTCTCTTTTGTCATATTAACCTGCATTGAATAACAAAAAGAGAATAAGTAACTTATTATACTATGTATAGATAATTAAATGACACGAATTATAATATGAAAAGTCATAAATTTAACTACATGACTATTATATATATATATATATCAACTATAAAGCTACCCTTTAAGCATCATTTGAAATGTTAATCTCAAAGCTACAAATTGAACTACATGACTACAATTATATATATCTAATTAAAATATAAATTAACAATAAAGTTACCCTTTGAGTATCATTTGAAATGTTAATCTCAATGCCTTGGTTTGGGAGATCTTTAAATTCCTAATTCAAATAAAATAAAAAGATTAGATTATGCTTTTCATGTATGACATAAACAAAAATATAAACATTTACATCTAGCACCTTTGGTTCTTTTTTGTTGATACTGGTACCTCGTTTCATGCTCCTTTGTTGCAAAAGATCCTTTATCTTCTTACTTGGCTAGTCAGCATGTAAAATAAATAGTTATATAATAAATCATATCTTTAGTTATTCACTAAACTATGACGCTATTGTTCTCTCACAAACATATATCATATACCTTCCTCTTTCTTTGACTTTTTCGAGATGTTTCATTAATGTCATCATCTGGATTAGCCTACATTCAAAACTAGAATTAGTAATCACATTAAAAACATTTATATAGAAAAAAAAGTTACATACCTTATCATTGCTTGAACTATGGATACTTTGTTCCAGAGTTTCTTGACATTTAGTTGAGTACATTATTTTGTCTAAACCATGTGACAATAACTTTGAAAAGCTGGCACAATTTTCCATATCAAGTGTCTCATCTTCATTTTCAACATCCTACATTTTAAGCATATAAAGGATAAGATACTGTTAAGAACATGAATCATATGGTTAATCTTAAATTTAATATAAAGCAAAGAACCTCATCGGATGTATAACATTGAAATTATTCAAAGCTCTTTTCTTCCTCCACGAACATATTCATCTATGGGAAATGAAAGTTAATGTATAAGTATCTGTATAAGAGACATTCTCAAAGAAAGTTATTAGATATGAACTTAAAATCATTACCTGCAATGATAAATCTGTTTGCTTGTATTGTTGTCCTTTAAAGGAGCTACTTTCTTCAAGAGGCTACATCAACAAAATAAGATCATGTGTATACATCAAATGTCTCCAAAATATATGGAATCAAGTACAAAAATGATAAGCATATAAGATTATAAGATACCTTTTTCAAACCTTGTTCATTCGCAATATCATTCATGCTAGGAATGTATACATCAAGTTGATTAGAATCAATAGTAGCAACATATGGTTCACTCTGCCATCAATAGACACCCCTAAATGAGTATGGGAGAAAAAGAGCCAATCCTACACTTATGATATCAAACTTATAAATCATATCATCTTACCATTGATGATGTTATGTCATTTGATACATTTTGAAGCTTATCTATATCATCCACTCCAAGAGATGCAGATAATTCTCTCTATATGTCATAAGATTAATAGTTCAATAACTAAGAATCTACACCTCAAATATTAGGAAAGCCAATCAAAAAAAGTAACAATCAACTTACCTTCTTTAAAAAATCTTTTTTCTTCAAATAATTTCTTTCATCTTGCTTTGTACCCTTCCACCAGTCATATATGTCATTCTCTCTCCATATGTACTCACATCCAGTAAACTTCAATGGTATAATTTTTATCCGCATTTTTATAACATAGATCATCTGGGTTTAAGGATTCAAACCACCTATGATTTTCATGATATAATTTTTATCTGCATTTTTATAACATAGATCATCTGGGTTTAAGGATTCAAACCACCTATGTACTCGATGATAATTTTCGAGCATGATAGTGTGTTGACTTTTAAAGTATTCAGCCAAGAGCTTTTTTCCACAAAGTCTACCCTCTTCTCTAAATTTCAACATGGGTGGCCGATAGATATCATCATATGATGGTATGCGTATCACTCCTATTGATACTCAAGTGATCAAATATCATTAGTTAGTATAACCATTTCAAAAAATGACTCATTATCAACATAAGAAAGCTGGTAATACCTGATTCTTGGCTTGAAGAAGTGTTAAGGCAAGCAATCTCAATGTCTTCCTTTCTTACATTGTCTCTTGTGTCATCTTTAGTAACTTGTTTACCTATATATACATAGAGTTAACCAAAGCTCACGATAATACAAGGTTATGAAAATTTTCAATAACACAAAAGAAAGTAATTAGATATTTTGTATCAATTTGGGTCACCAAATTTGTACAAGTTTTTTATCCTTAAAGTTGGTACCTGCATCTTGACTTGAAGAAACATTATCGCAAGTAACCTCCTGATCTCCCTTTCTTACATTACCTCTTTTCCCACCTTTTGTTTTTCTTTTATCTATGTTTATATATATACACACAATTACTCAAAGTTTAAAAATATGAATAACTATGAACATTTTAAATTAGGCAAAGAGACTAATTAAAGCTAGTTAATCTCAAAATGAATCACCTAATAAAGCAAGATGTAATATATGTACAAATTTTAATTTTCAAAGTTTAGTAGAAATAAAGACATATACCTATATCGTGATTTGAAGAGACATTAGGGCCAATGACCTCCTTAGCTTTCATTGTTCCATTATCTCTTGTACCATCATTTGTGATTTTGTTACCTTTATGTACACATAATAAACCAAAGTTTAGAAACATAAGAGACTTATATTTTTTAAAAAGAAGTGCTATATCAAACTAAATCACTTAATTTCTTAGCATTTGGATTAGAACACATAAATTAGTAATAAAATTAGGTATAAATTTATTTATTAGAGTTAGTTACCTTTCACTTCTTCCACAACTAAATCCACAAGCCCAAGTAGTTTGGGATCCTTACTCATGATTTTTTTCAAAAGAGCCATCATCTCTAGATTAGAAGTCGACATGGCAAACCTACATAGGCATGGTAACAATAAGAAAGTATTTGCAATGCATATTTGAAAATGTATATTACATTAAGCAATACAAAACAAAAGACTTCAATAAACATACCGTCATAATGTTTGAAAATGTAAATTACATTAAGCAATACAAAACAAAAGACTTCAATAAACATACTGTCATAACATTGTTGCCTCATGCTCATGCAAACGGCACATGGTAGGTACAATCTTTCTTTTATTGTCAATTGCAATTGCTTTTGTTTTGAGTACTTGCCATTGCTTTTTCGTGGATATACATAGCCACCAATCCTTCCAATCTTGATCCTCTATTCTCACTTTCCAAATATTTTCTTGCAAGAGTACATTAGTTAGCCATCCCACTTTTACTTGCTTCATTTCATAGTGTGCTGCTCTTATAACAGCACATTTGAGGTCATTTGGCTCGCATAAAGCATCTAGATGAGACTTCATATAGACAACATCATTTTCCTCTAGCCAAGGAGGAATGCAACCGATGCAACTCATCTTAATCAAACGTGACCTTGGTCTCAAATCTTTTGTCTCATATGCGATGATATTGTTTCCATGTTGAAGTGGAATAAATTTTTGTAACAATGATTGTATTGGTCTAATACAATCCCATGAAAATGGAACAAATCCATTTTGCAAGACACTCATACTTGTAGTGGTATCCACAACTAGACTTTCATGGCCACTTTCAACCACAATACATTGTCTGTAGTAATCAGCTCCAAAAAATAGTTTCACTTCACCATTGCATTCAAACGAAAAAAATGATGATATGCATGCTTTCCAATGGCCAACATCTATGTCCACTCTAGAGTCTTCATCGCATCTTACCACCACTTTAACTCCCACTTTATAAACTTCTCCCTTTAGAAAAACCTTTTTATATTCTGTCACTGTTTCCACCTCTATGTTGAAGCTATGATGAACATATCTCTTTTCTTCATTAGTTGCATCCTTGCGTCTTAACTTCTTTGCTCCTATGGTTATTCCCTTTGTTAGAGCTACTCTTTTGCATGCACAATCATTAGCCTTTTCTAAAAAACTGCATATTTCTTTTGCTTTCTCCACACATGATACATGCATGAGACCTGATGCATGCCATTCTAGACATTCATCGTACCTATTAGAATCCACTAAGTATCCATCAAGTGGTAGTAAAGCTTTGTGGAGTTGTCTTGTCATCCTTTGAAAAGTCATAGGTTTGTCACATTGGTCTTTTGTAATATGCATAAATATCCATGTAAAGAATCTTCGTCTTTGTTAGTTTGCATGAGAAATCTCATTATCTGGTGCGCAGATCGGTTGCTGTATGCTCGCGTAGTGAATGTCGGAAGGTCCCCAAGAACAATAAAACTCTACTTTTTGCACAAATTACAAGGTAAAAAGCATGAACGACAAGAGCAAGAGACCAATTGGGTGCAATCTCCCCCCATGCCTTGTGTGAGCACTCCACAAAGTATGTATTTTATGTATATTTCATCTTCAAGCTCAAAAAATAGCCCAATTTACAAAATAGCAAACTTTTAGCTTTTGAGTTTGCTTTAACATAAAAATAAGAATAAAGCTAATGGACGGTGCCCAAAGAGTCTGGCACGCCCAATACAATGTCCAAATAGAAATAACATAACCGTGCGCCCATGCGCATACAAAATAATAATAAATAATCGATGCCTCAATAAATGGGCATGACAAAATATAAGCGTGGCGCTTGTCAAAATATAATCCATAAATCGAATACTCGCTATCCTCAAATGATTTCCTCCACCACTGCTGCTATCTCTACACATCAACTGAAGCATTGACAATCGTTAGTAAAATAATACAATTAAACCGACAAAAGTGAATACCTAGTAGTCTTCAGCTACATAAATAAATCAACTGGTTAGAAATAAATCCTAACCTTAATTTATTATGAGTGCGAACTCTAAACTCATAAACGTTTATTAATTTAATATGCATTTTGCGGAATCACCCGCTATGGAATCACCCATGTACACACTAAATTAATGAAACGCCCGAAAAGGACAGGCGTCCCCATCAACTTCTCACACAAAGAATCCACTTTGTGTATGAGCCCCGGTCATCAATGATGCCAGGAGGCATATTCCACGGTGGATTCCGTGAGGTTTTACGGTGGATTCCGTAAACTTAGATGACCGGGGCTCATACACAAAGAGGATTCTTTGTGCGAGAAGTTGATGGGGACACCTGTCCTTTTCGGGCGTTTCATTAATTTAGTGTGTACGTGGGTGATTCCATAGCGGGTGATTCTGCAAAATGCATATTAAATTAATAAAAAATTATGAGTTTAGAGTGCGCACTCGTAATAAATTAAGGTTAGGATTTATTTCTAACCAGTTGATTTATTTATGTAGCTGAAGACTGCTAGGTATTCACTTTTGTCGGTTTAATTGTATTATTTTACTAATGATTGTGAATACTTCAGTTGATGTGTAGAGATAGCAACGGTGGCGGAGGAAAGCATTGGAGTCTAGCGAGTATTTGAGATTGGGCGTGCCAGACTCTATGGGCACCGTCCATTAGCTTTATTTTCCTATTTTTGTAGAAAATAAACTCAAAAGCTAAAAGCTTGTCATATTTTTGTAAATTGGGCTGTTATTGAGCATGAAGATTGAAATATACATAAAATACATGCTTTGTGAAGCGAGGCATGGGGGAGATTGAACCCAATTTGTCTCTTGCCTCTTGTCGTGCATGCTTTAACATGATTTTTTGTGCAAAAATGTAGAGTTCATTGTTCTTGGGGACCTTCCGGGATTCACCACGTGAGCATTTTGCATCCGATCTGCGCACCAGTGGTATCAGAGCGGAGCTAAGATCAAGAGCTTCCAATCGCTACCAATCTCGGGCGAAGGCGGAGCTCTAGGAACAAACGGGCTCTACAGTCAATCTCGTCGCGAACCCTCGATACAGGCAGACTTCTGGCGATCAAGAACCCTTGTTTCTACTGTCAGATCGCGAAGGACCAAGCTCTGTAGGCGGAGGACCACGTATCCATCTCCTTTATCAAGTCGTCAACAAACAGTGAGGAAAATTTCATATTTCTTTTCTATCTCAAGTTTAAGCTTGAGTTAAGCTTTAGAAGAAAGCTTAATACTCCACAAATTTCATCACGAGCTGTATGAGTGGGTCCGAAAATTCCGCGACGGCATCAAATCCATACTCATGCCCTCCATGAATTGCGCCGTTTTCTGACGGATCTTCCTCCATAATAAGCTTAAGTTATTAAGCTTAAATCCTTAAGCTTTCATCAAGTCTGACAAGACACACAAGTCGACAAACTCTAGGTCCTGCGCTGCAAAAGTCAAGTTCAGCAAGTTAATTGAAATCAAGTTCTGTAAGTTCTGCAAGTCGGCCTAAGTTCAGCAAGTCAGCAACTCTACAAGTCTGCTAAGTCTGCAACTCTGCAAGTCAGACTAGTCAATTGCAGTTAGAACTGACCAGTGCTTAAAACTCATAGAAGACTTGTTCCTATGCAAAAACTCTAAACTGGAAAGTTGTTCATGGCAAGGTGTTCTACCTATCTACAAGTTCGTTGAAGTACTTTCAGCAAACGAAGACAGAAATATTGCAGATTTTCTGAAAATTGAGAAAGAAATACCCAAAAATACATAGCCTTGTAACCCCGAATTTGAGCTACGCTCATCCCGCTAACCTGATTTTGAGTGAGAAAGGTTTATTGAGTTTTACAGGATGACTACCCCACATATGGATGATCCTATGGCTGAAGACGACTTACCTGAGCCTACCATGGAACAAAAGCTGGATCTAATCATGCTGCAATTGGAAGAAGAGCGAAGGGCTAGGCAAGCATTGCAAGCGCAATTGACAAAACTACAAAGAGCGTCCATCGACAAAGAAGAACCACAAGCTGAAGATTTGATTCGATGTACCATCGACGCCACTCTTGAAGCACAAACCATTCGCAAGGAATAGCAATACATAGAACGAAGTTTCAAGTTTCGCACTTTCAATGGCATACGAGAAGGAAAGACTGTTTTATCATTCATTAGCCAGTTTGATGACTATTTCCATGAGGAAACTTATCCAGAAAAAGATAAAATCAAGTGTGTTACTAATCATCTGATAGACAGAGCATCACTTTGGTGGACTGTAGTATGCAAGAGCATAGAATGTCCTGCTACTTGGGAAGATTTCAAGAAGAAGTTCATGCAGAATTTCCTTCCACCGCAATTTCATGAGAAGGCTATCAAGCAATGGGATTTACTTCAACAACGAGATCGTGAGCCTATTCCACAGTATATAGAGCGTTTTTGGAATGCACTCCTACAGCTACGCATGCTTGAAGACGTACCAGAGACAACGCATAAGCGGAAGTATATGTCTGGACTTCTTGGACATTACTACGCTGAAGTGAACATGTTCAAGCCTGCTACCCTTGAAGACGCCATCTCCTTAGCTCACGACACTGAAGATAAGTTACACGGAAGAGACAGACGACCACAACAATTCCAAGCCAACGGTAATTATAGATCTAAACAATTCAATTCCAATTTTAGAAGGTTTAATCCAGGTCGTTTCTTATCACCATCTTTCCACAAGAATTAGCCTAAACTACCTGCGTTACCATCCACTGTCAATTCAAATCCAAAGCCTATTCCACAACCAAATCCAAATGTACCCAGACTTCCAGCCATTGCAAATAATGTAACCAAAGCCAAGCCAATAGTATGCTATAAGTGTCACCAGCCAGGGCATCTCGCAGCGAATTGTCATTCAAAGAAGCCACCAGCACATATCAACTATCTTGGAGCCATGGACGAAGACGAGCATGAGGATATGCCAGATTTCACTGAAGATGAGGATGATCCTACTACTACTTCCGACACTTTACCAGGTATGCCTACTCCACATTCATTGTTGACTATGAAATGTATGGTGCATGGAAAGGAAAGAACTATCTTGCATGATGACGGTAGTACCCATGACTTTATTTCAGCCAAATTGGTAAAGGAATTGAAATTACATATTGTACCTACGCATTATCGCATAAAAGCTGCATTTTTAGGCACTAGGTACAATGGCACACAAGAAGTACAAAATTTAGAGATTCAAATTGGTTCATATATTGAAAGAAGAAATTTCTTAGTTGTCCCATTACAGTCAAGCGACATTATTTTAGGAATGCCTTGGAGACACCAGCATAATCCAAATATAGATTATTCCACGCACACAATGAATATTAATTTTCAAGGAAAATCTATTACATTATATGGTATGCATGCATCTCATATTTTTCCACTGCT